>NC_051407.1:30881314-30881574 GCF_015228065.2 Penaeus monodon
GCACCTTAACCTCGACTCGTCCTGATGACACTGTAAGGAGGAATCTCGTTTGCCTCGTCTTCATACTGTAAAGGAAGGAAATCGTTACATGTTGGACGCAAATCATTATCAAGGCAGAGGAAATAACTAATCGCGGTGGGGTTTTACGTGGTATGAGATAATTTCGAATTCCTGCTGGACATCATTTCCATGCCAGAAGGCTTTCATTTCTGGGGGTCTCATTCTATCTTTCTACGGAGTGTATGTTTGTATGTGTGTGT
>NC_051407.1:30881685-30881982 GCF_015228065.2 Penaeus monodon
CAAAGATGTTCCATCTCTTTCAAAATCACGCGATTCTGATGAAGATCAACACCACCGTCGTAATCCTTTTACACCGAGGAACTATCCACCCACGCCTCCTTTATGATCGTCAGAGGAGCTGTTCAGTGGGAGAGGCATGCGCTTACCTTCCAGCCTTCTCTCTCATTAATGAACTGCATTTTCTCTTGTTAGGGTTTTGATATTGAAATAGATGCACATATTAGAGACCGACTGCAGAATAAAGATTTTTTTTATATATAAAGGTAATGGAGAAACATACTGTATTGCCACTATCTA
>NC_051407.1:30884555-30884645 GCF_015228065.2 Penaeus monodon
ATACGGAAATGTCAACAGTATATTAGATAGTGATCGCCATAAGACTTGGATTATAACTGTGTGTGTGCTTATGTATACACAGACACAGAT
>NC_051407.1:30885155-30885309 GCF_015228065.2 Penaeus monodon
TTTTGCTTATTTAATTTTTTTACATTTTTACATTTTATAATTTTTAGTTGATTTTGTATTTTATTTCTAAATGACTAGGTTAGTAAAGGAGAAAAGTGTACTGAACATTTTTTTTTTTACAATGAATGGTTACTTAACTTAAAATATTAACTAA
>NC_051407.1:30885809-30885976 GCF_015228065.2 Penaeus monodon
CAGGAATCAGCAGAAACAAGAGTCTGGTCAGAGAGAGATGGTGCAGGAACAAAAATAAAAGCATGTAAGAAAACAAAGGGTAAGGGTTATAGTGTGTAAAATACGAAAATAAGAACATAAAAATAACATAATGATAGAAGGCTTTTTTGGGGGAGGGGAGGGGGGTG
>NC_051407.1:30889511-30889585 GCF_015228065.2 Penaeus monodon
CGTCTTCTGAGTTTATCGACGCGTTTGCTGCCCTTTCTTTGATGTGAGCCAAAGGCGAAAAATGTACTTTAGGA
>NC_051407.1:30898697-30899144 GCF_015228065.2 Penaeus monodon
CTCCTCAAAGAAATAGGCAGTATCAATGAGTTCTCTCTTTTAATCTTTAATTCGATAAATAAATGGCTTATGTTTCATCGCCGAATAATAGTTCTGATTTTACTTGCTCAATTATATAATTAAGTCTTTCCTAATTAAATGCTATGTCCTAATTATGATAGGCATATGCAGGAGTAAATATAATCTTGTTTCAACTGGTCTTTTTATTATATATTCATATATGTAGAGAGAATTTACATGTATGCATTGTTTCAGTTGTTGTCAAAGGTGTGAAGATATTTGATAGGTCACCAGTGATAGGAGGTAATGTGTAAGTAAATTTATTATTTGTCTATAATTTCTTGAAATGAAATTGTGTATTTACTGTTTTACTCAAGGTATACACATTTGAGTTACTATTAATTTGGTATTGTACATTCATAAATGTGTGTTGAATTAATAATTATC
>NC_051407.1:30899325-30899896 GCF_015228065.2 Penaeus monodon
TTTCAACACAACTCCCAAGATGGATTTGCAGACCGCCAAGGATGCTCGAATGGTAGCCAAGAGGGTCTTTACCTGTAAGTACAACCTCTTCACAGAAATTGCCAGCCAAGAAAAGGCTCATACAGTATTGGAAGATGTTTGTAACGAGATATGTGATTCTTATACAAGGGTTGAAAAATGTCATGATGAATATTTAGCATTACTTCTAAAGGGTGGAAAGAAAGAAAGTGACCTTGTAGAAGCTGAAAGCTATACTGATGAGCTAGACAGAAAAAGGCTAGAAATGTTGTGCATGTACAGAAAACTACAAAAAGTAAAGAATTCAGATACAGTGTCTAGTATCAAGGAGAAAAGTGTGAAAAGTTAAAGGTCTACAACCTCCTGTGTTCAGTGGGGGAATTAGGGATTATCCAAACTTTAAAGAAGACTATAAAAGGTTAATGGAAAGCAGTTTTGGTAAGGATCCCTATGCATTAAGACATTGCCTTGGTGGAATAGCACTGGATTCAGTGAAAGGTATAGAAAATGATTATGATAAAATGTTTGACAGATTAGACAAAAAGTTTGGTGA
>NC_051407.1:30899937-30901741 GCF_015228065.2 Penaeus monodon
CCATTAAGCCTGTTAATGAAGGGGATAATAAAGGTTTTGTGAGAATGGTAGAGAAAGTTGAGAGATGTTGGCTTGATTTAAAGAGAAATAATTTAGAAGAAGAAATGAATACGGCAAACATGGTGAATTTTGTGGAAAAGTTTATGCCTGCCACACAAAGACGTGAGTGGGTTATTTGGTCAGAAGATTACAGGAATACTAGAGATCTATTTGAGAAATTGATGGAGTTTTTGCTGAGAGAAAAGAGGGTGATGGAGTATTTGGATTCTAGTGCAACGTCTAACACTACAAGTAATAAATTAGTTTGTCATAATGCTATCAGTGATGTAAACTATGAACAGAGTGGATCTATTCAGAAGATCCAGAAGGACCAAAATGAACTAAAACAGTGTTTGACTCATTTAACACGCACTATATCTGATCTAAAAACAGTAAATCTGATCAGGAAATGCCTCCGTCCAAAAGGGTTAAGTGTTGGTTACATGATTCTAACATGCATAATATATATGATTGCAAGGAATTTAAAGATATGAGTAATTCTGAAAAAATTGAAGCTGTCAGACGCAACCGTGTATGCTTCAACTGTCTTAAAGGTTATCATAAATCAAAATGGTGCCAGTTAAGAAGGGCTTGCAATACTGCTACTATTGATGATCATAGGTGTGACAAATTTCACCATCCCCTACTACATGATGCCTATATTGAAGGACTGATGTTTCATACAACTCTGTCTTTCTTTGTTCAGTGAAATCTGAACAAAGAATCAGGGATAAAGTACTCCTAATGACAAATAGATTATATACTAATAGAAGCAATTTACCTTTAAATACTTTGTGGGATCCAGGAAGTGACAGAACTCTAGTAAGATTTAATACAGCCTCTAGATTTGAGTTAAACGGTAAAAATGTTACCTTGTCAATCAGCAAAGTGGGAGGAAGAACAGACTTCATGGAGAGCAAAGTTTATGTTCTACCCTTGGTTGATTTGACGGGCAAAGTTTGGTCCATAACTGCTTATGGGATTGAGAATATTACCTCGGCTATATGTAAAGTGGATTTGACCAAAGCAGTAGAATTATTTAATGACATTACAAATAGTGCTTTAGAGAGCCCAGATGATATTGATTTATTAATAGGTTCAGATTGGTGTAGCTTAATGCCCCAAGTTAGAGCATCAGTAAGGAATTTGCAACTTGTGCAAAACATGTTTGGTTACTGAATTCGTGGGTCACACCCAAAAATCAAGTTTGAATCACAGAGGGATGATAACTTCAAAGCAAAAGTAAACCATGTTGTGGGTGTCCTTAAAGTAAATGATACGAGTGCCAGAGATATGCCAAATTTGAAATCAAATTTAGAGAGATTTTTTGAAATCGAGTCTAGGTACATACTGTGTTCCAAGATGTGGTCGATGCAAGTGTGACTCATGTGTAATAAGAGACAAGAATTATAGTATCAAAGAGGAAAGGGAGTTAGCTTTGATAAATGATGGATTGATTTACAATCCAGAAAGGAAATGTTGGACTGTGAAATACCTATGGATCAAAGAGCCTGAAGGGTTACCTAACAATATAACCACAGCTATTGCCAAAATGAAATCCACTGAAAGAAGGCTTGATAAATTAGGACCACAGTACTGTAAAATTATGATGACCAGATTAAGGATATGATTGAAAGAAAGTAGCCAAAGGTTGTCAATAAAAGAGATAAATGACTATAATGGACCTGTACATTTTATTCACCATCATGAAATCCTAAAACCTGATTCTAGTTCCACCCCAGTCCGCATAGTATTCAACTCTTCA
>NC_051407.1:30901882-30902577 GCF_015228065.2 Penaeus monodon
AGACTAGGCTTGTTAGAACAACACACCCACAGGTTTATGTGGTGTAATATGGATGCTAATAGGCCTCCTGATCATTATATTTTAACTGCTGTTGCATTTGGGGATCGGCCCAGTGGAGTGTTTGCCATGACTGCACTGAAGAAAACTGCTGAGATGTGTGAAAATAAATTCCCAGAAGTAGAGAGTGTTGAGAGCAGAGATTCATATGTAGATGATATTGTGCATAGTTGTGAGTATTCCTAAAGCAAAAGAACTTATGAATAACATTAACCTAGTTTTACGTGAGGGTGGGTTCAAAATAAAAAATTGGATTATGACAGGCAACAAGGTAATGGATGAGTTTGAATTTATTGGATAGCCACAATGAAAAGGTTCTTGGTTTGAACTGGACACCAAATAAGGATAGATACAAGGTCAAGTTGAATTTTGCTAAGAAATTTAGGAATGTTCGTAAAGGTCCTTACTTAGATGGGTTAAGCTTGGATGCCAACTTGCCTAATATTCTGACAAAGAGAATGATTCTGAGTCAAGTAGCAGCAATTTATGACCTATTGGGGTTAATTGTTCCATTTACATTAATCCCAAAATTGTTAATGAGAGAAACTATAACTAATTAACGTAATATGGGTAGAGTGTGTGGTTGGGATGATGCAATACCAGAGAGACTAAGAGACAAATGGAGCAATTTTTTCCAT
>NC_051407.1:30903025-30903574 GCF_015228065.2 Penaeus monodon
TCTTACTACTCGATCTTATCATCCTAAGTACCTTCAGAGCAATTCTGTATGGCAGAAAGGACCTGACTTTCTGACCTATCACATTTGTAAATGGTCAATTAATCAAAATTGTAATGAAGAACTACCAGATAGAGGTGTTGTGATGACATGAAAGTCTGAAAATTATTTGAAAGAAAATGTCTCCCTCATAAATAGAGAATGATTTAGTAGCTATAAATTGCTTTTGAGAATTGCAGCTCGAGTGATCAGAACTATTAAAGCTAAATCTTTCAAGGTAATTATGAATCCACCATCACCTGAACAGCTTAAGGAAGCAGAGATGTATTTTATTCGCATGGAACATAAGCCCTTACAGCCTGATTGGAGTGAGGCTTACCAGAGACTAGGCCCCAAAATTGACAGCAATGGCATAATTGTAGTGGTTGATAAAATGTCTAACTGGCTTAAAGAAAATTGGAATCAGGATTACTTTATTCTAATGCCATCGGCTGTACATACAAAATCTGCATGAGGTAGATCATGCTGGAGTAGTGTACTTTGGTTAAGTTG
>NC_051407.1:30903764-30903874 GCF_015228065.2 Penaeus monodon
TGGTAAAGAACTATTGGTAAATCGTATGGTATCATTTTCACTTGTCTTGTGACTCGTGCACTATACTTGGATTTAGCAGATAGTTACAGCATACAAATCTTCTTTTAAGA
>NC_051407.1:30904277-30904350 GCF_015228065.2 Penaeus monodon
AATAAGTGTGCTAAAGATAGAACCTAACAATAGCAAAAGCAGGCTTGAGTTTATTGATCGTATTGTTAATAGT
>NC_051407.1:30904425-30905300 GCF_015228065.2 Penaeus monodon
GTCCAGCCTGGTGACATTGTTCTTCTAAAGGATAAGGATTTAGTTCCAGAAAATTGGAAACTGGCTCAAGTTAAATCTGTAGAACCAGAGATTGTAAAGCAAGAGATGTTACAATACAATACAAGATTCAAAAGGCAGGCTATACCTATGAAGGTTAAGGAGATTCTTGTGTTAAAAGATCTGTACACAGATTAATAGTCCTGTTGCCTGTGGAGGAAATTCCTTAGTTTGGGGTGGGGAGTGTATCATAAGCGACGATAAATAAGAATTGTTTATAATTATTATGTTGTATGATGTTTTCTTTCATTTATATCATTATTTGTTGTTTGTGTAATAATTAAAGAAAATGAAATTATCCTCTATGCTGTGTCAATAGATGGTGTTGGTTTCTCAATCATTTATTCATGTTTTGTACCTGACAGTTTGCTCCTTGGCCAGTCCTTTGTTTACAATTTGATTTTTGCATATGGTCAGTATCAATAATGTGTTACCTCTTTATTTTAATTGTTAAAATTAAATAGTTATGTTTCATGGATAATGTTTTGATTTAGTTGTAATTAATGTTTTCCTAATTAATATTGTATGTTCTAAGTATGATAGGCATATGCAGGAGTAAATATAATCTTGTTTTAACTGGTCTTTTTATTATATATTCATATATGTAGAGAGAATTTACATGTATGCATTGTTTCAGCTGTTGTCACAGATGTGAAGATATTTGATGGGTCACCAGTGATAGGAGGTATTGTGTAAGTAAATTTATTATTTGTCTATAATTTCTTGAAATGAAATTGTGTATTATTTACTGTTTTACTCAAGGTATACACATTTGTGTTACTATTAATTTGGTATTATAAATTCATAAATGTGTGTTG
>NC_051407.1:30905422-30906807 GCF_015228065.2 Penaeus monodon
CCATTGTCTTTCCAGATCCATGAATCCCATGCTTGCATTTTCCTTTCCAACCAAAAGGGTAAGGACCAGGAAGGGGAAGACATGAGAAATATCACCTCAGCCTTGTATGCCTGGAGTTCCACAACATCTCCAGTCCTTCTGGAATTGCTGCAGTGCAAGAGCAAGGTCGCTTTCACATACCTGTTGAAATTGGAAACTGGCAGAAGTTAAATCTGTAGAACCAAGTAAGAGATGTTACAATATGATACAAGATTCAAAAGGCAGGCAATACCTATGAAGGTTAAGGAGATTCTTGTGTTAAAAGATCTGTACACAGATTAATAGTCCTGTTGCCTGTGGAGGAAATTCCTCAGTTTGGGGTGGGGAGTGTATCGTCAGTGACGATAAATAAGAATTGTTTATAATTATGATGTTGTATGATGTTTTCTTTCAATCATATTATCATTATTTGTTGTTTGTGTAATAATTAAAGAAAATTAAAGTATCCTCTATGCTGTGTCAATAGATGGCATTGATTTTCAATCATTTATTCATGTTTTGTACCTGACAGTTTGCTCCTTGGCCAGTCCTTTGTTTACGATTTGATTCTTGCACATGGTCAGAGGGCGAAGACATCAGAAATATCACCTCAGCATTGTATGCTTGAGTTCCACATCTCCAGTCCATTGGAATTGCTGCGTCTTTCCAGATCCATGAATCCCATGCTTGCATTTTCCTTTCCAACCAAAAGGGTAAGGACCAGGAAGGGGAAGACATGAGAAATATCACCTCAGCCTTGTATGCCTGGAGTTCCACAACATCTCCAGTCCTTCTGGAATTGCTGCAGTGCAAGAGCAAGGTCGCTTTCACATACCTGTTGGTACCAGTGAGACTAAGTTCATTTGATATTGCTGATTTACTTGAATAGTTTAGATTCATATGTTAGATTTGTTAACAAGATTAAACAATTTTCCTGTTATTTGAAATCTACATATATACTGCTAACAGAATAGGGAATGTTGAGTGCAAACAATATCAATCATAAAGGTTATTACTCACTCTTAAGAAGAATGGCCAGGAAGCAACATTCAGGACCAGGTCAACATTTGGAAGGCATTTTCTCCAAAGGGCAAGCAGACCTCAAAGACTTGACTGAAAAGGATGGATTAGTTCACAAAAAAAAATTGAAGTTTTATCATATGGCATGTGATTCTATTCTAATACAAAATTTACATTAGTGCATAAAAATACAAAGTAATATCTGTACTCACTACAGACACACAGGAAGACATAATTGAGCAAGGCTTCCAAAAGCAGCTGTTGAACATGAAAGTTACATAATACATTAGCACATACATAAACATATTCATTTCATGTTGTTACAATCAAGTTCCTTGCTCGACTAA
>NC_051407.1:30907166-30907243 GCF_015228065.2 Penaeus monodon
GCAATTCAAATAATTGGGCAGCTCAAGTTTCTCGGTAGAAACTATAAAAAAAGACAACGCCATTGCTGCACCAAAAT
>NC_051407.1:30907473-30908478 GCF_015228065.2 Penaeus monodon
GATTGACCACTGAAAACAAACAAATTTTGCCGAATAATGACAAGCTGGAGATTTTCAATTAAGTGGCAAACAAAAATTGCATCCTGCAATATTGCCGGGAAAATAGCTCTACAGGAAAGGTGTCGACAGAAAATGCCGGAAAATATCCCAACAGACATGACAACGAAACTCTCGTGAAATTGTTAGACACAATTATCGCATGAGCGCGAGAGCGTGTTCTTGTGTGAAAGTGCGCTCTTGCAATTCGATCAAACTCTTTCACGGCAGCAAAACTTGCAAATTCGATCCCAACTTTAAAACAATCCATTGTTATCCACCATCAACGGCGAGTAAGACAAAAAGAGTGTGCGCAAAGCATGCATGCCGGACGAATAGCCACAATGTGATGAGATCCGGTGCCGGAACATTAATCACGGCGGTGATTTAGGAACACCTCTGCTTGGCCTCTCAGTGTCTGCCCGTCGGCTCCCTTCCCCTTTCCGGCGCGCCCCTTACCTCCTTATTCACGCAACCGCACCACACGCAACCATTCTTGTACATGATTAACTACACATCCCACAAGGAAGGAAGGAGGAAAGACTCACCAGGATCCGGGAGACAGAGCTGTTCCTTTGGCGCAGCGGGATCGGCCAGCGCTGCGTCCTCGTCCACCATGCCCTCGGCAGAAGCAGCGCCGCGACCGACGAGAGGAAGTAGCAAGCTGACCCTAAAGAAGTAAGGCCACTGCGAGGACGGAAAAGAGACTTGTGATAACGCCACCTCGTCTAACGGTACCTTTCGTACGAGCGTCAGCGGTTGAAAGCAAAGACGTACATAGCCTTTGGTCGAAAGGCTCTTGCCGCTTTTTAGAACCCGAGAACGGACCAATCACGCGCCGCGACGCAGGAAAGGCTGACCAATCACGCGCCGCGATGCAGGAAAGGCTGACCAATCACGCGGCGCGATGCAGGAAAGGCTGACCAATCACGCGGCGCGACGGAGGAAGAGGAGGGAGGTGGAGGGGAA
>NC_051407.1:30909289-30910147 GCF_015228065.2 Penaeus monodon
ACTTACTCTCTCTGAGATTAACACTATAGATCAATTATCACTTTAGTTGCAGCTGATTTATATGCATTTGGCTGATCATCTAGTTTATGGTCGACATTAGCAAGCTTATATGGCCGTTCCGCTAAAGCTGCTTAGTACACATAAGCTTTAGCAAGTTCCTCCTTATGGTTGAAAGTCTCCCTGTCAAGCGCTCGCAGCAAGCCACTCGCTCGCGGAAATGGCTTGCTTACGGAGGCTCTCGGCTTGCCTTGCTGCGGGACTGGCGGGATTTTTGGCAGTTTTGACAAGCCTGTCCTTGTCATTCAGCGTATTGTGGATAAAATATGAGAAACGAATAGGAAAAAGAAGCAAAATAAGAGTCAGAGAAGAAGAAATTAAACAAAATGATAGAGACGAGAAAAAGAGAGAGAGAAAAAAAATTAGAAGAGATTCAAAGAAACAAAATAATAGTGAGAAAAAAGAGAAAGCGAAACAAAATAGCAGAAAAAAGAAAAAAGGAAACATGATAACAGGAAAAAAATAACAAAGAAAGTAAGAAAGAGGAAACAGAATGAAAGATAAAAAGAACTGCAGATGTATGTAGTATTTTAAGATTAAATGAAAGGGTAAGATAAGTTTCTAGATCTAAAATGGAACAGAAAACTTAGCACCTTTGTTCCTGTACTTAGATGTGGCTGCCTTCGCTCTGCCTCATGATAAGAGATTAATCAATTATTCATTAGTTCTATACGTGCGAGAGGAAGGCGTATGTTCACGAGAATATTTCTTTACAAAAGGAGAGAAAAAAATAGACATAATATAGGGAAAAACATTTAAATCTTGGTATATAACATTTGTTACTTAAAGATATATCAGCTG
>NC_051407.1:30910174-30910265 GCF_015228065.2 Penaeus monodon
AACATCCGCGGGAAGAGTGACGAATCTTATGGGAAAAGAGATTATATTCCTACACGTATCAATTTCGCCAAAAGGGTCTTAATGGATGGGA
>NC_051407.1:30910413-30911347 GCF_015228065.2 Penaeus monodon
AATCTATTTCTGCGTATTGAGGAATATAAGTGTTTTTCATTTAGAAACAACAATGTCAAACAAACTAGATCAACTGTGAAATTCATGTCGAAATTGCAAGTACTTGCAAACTAGACCAACAAAATACTTTATTAGAAATCCTTGTGAATTGGAAAACCTTAATCCATCTTATGAGAATTTTTAAATAATTGACGCATATGAATATGATCTGAATATAATAAAAAGCCTCTGGAAAGAGAAGGCCAAACCTAATGAATACTAATCTCCTACAGATATTGAGCTTCTAAGAATTTTTTAAAGAAAGCTGAAGTTTCCCCCTTTCTTTATGCAACAGTTTTCTTTGTTTCTTTTTTCTTTGTTTCTTTTCTTTGTTTCTTTTTTCTTTGTTTCTTCATTTTCCAATGTCTTTTTAGGTTGTTAACAATCAGTTAATGATTCTTTTATGTTTTCTTAAATTTACGCATTTGATTTTAATATTTGTCTGGCTAAACCTAAGATCTCAAGTTTTATATCAAAATACATAATTTACAGTTTTTAACATTTCTTTATTATTTTTTAATGTTATTCTTAACATAAAGAAATTAATTATTCGTATGTAATGTTACAAATATATTTTTTAAAAAATATTATATTCAACATTTATCCTCACTTAGAGCCTGTGTTTTTATACCTCTACTATTATCTCAGTTCATATTATATTACCTCTTAATTTTGAAACTGTAACTGTAAAATAATTACCATTTTGTCACATAGCAATAATAATATTGTTACTAGTCAGCTGGCCTATCTGTATATATATACATTTATAATGTTGATTGCTATTTACAGTTAGGTATCACTGATGGGTGAAGTTACTCCAAACTCTTTAAAAAAAAGCTTTAAATTAAGAATTTCAGTACCCTAATTTGTTGGCAAACTTCTAAGAATGTTTATA
>NC_051407.1:30913385-30913656 GCF_015228065.2 Penaeus monodon
ATCCTCGAGTCACAATGAAGAATTTTCCACTTTTTTCTGCTTCACAGAAATCAATTAAGATAATGTCACTGAGGTTTACAATTTTCCTCCTTGAAGAAACCTGCTTGCGAGAGAGAAAAAGGGGACGAGGAACCTTAGAAGATGTGTGTCTCGCTTGATTCAGGAAAAAAAGTGAATGAAAGGCCTCGACAACTGACTCAATACACTTTCATCAGCAATGACGATATCGGAGGCGGAGAGGCCGACCCCGCCCTTGGTTGCCAGCCTGCTC
>NC_051407.1:30914083-30914445 GCF_015228065.2 Penaeus monodon
TTACGAGATAATTGGCCAGAGCGACTGTCGTTTCCTCCAGGATTCCGCCTCACATGAAAACTGTTTTCCTATTTTCTTTGTTTTCTCCAGCCTCCCTCTTCCCTCCTTCCTCTCTTCCCCTTCCTCCTCCTCCTTCCTCCCTTCCCCCCTTCCTCCCTTCCTCATCCTTCCCCCTTCCTTCCCCTCTTCCCTCTCCTTCCTCCCTTCCTCTCGAATCCCCGGAACAACTCCGACTGTCCGATATTTTTTTCCCATTTGTTCTTTGTGTTGGGATTACCTCGGCTTTGGCGCTTTGAGGCCCGAGTGAGGGCGGGGCTCGTTGAGGCGGGATTCGAACCTCGCTTCTGCCGCTCCTCGAATGG
>NC_051407.1:30915029-30915285 GCF_015228065.2 Penaeus monodon
CAGTGATAACAAGGATTTTGAAATATTGTTGGCTCAACCTATCATCATGAAGGTTGAAGAGCAATATGTTGGCCTCTCTGTCAGTTCGAGTCTCTGTACATCGGCAAAATATGTACAGCGGAATATCTTTCTTCCATGTGATGTGAGCTTTATAAGTGATGAATGCATAGCTTATGAAATCTGCATTATTACGAGATGTTATTTTGTCTGATGAATCATTCAGGATCTTACAATGAATTAATAAGTAACGGTTGGT
>NC_051407.1:30915392-30915860 GCF_015228065.2 Penaeus monodon
CATTAGACTCAAGGTTTAGGGTTAGTGCATAACAAACTTAGACTAGAAATTAGAATTATATCTCATTCAAACGCATTTTTTTCAGTCGCGTTCCATCAGAAAAAAAATCTGAAAACATGTTTTTGCAGACTTCCTTTGATCACTCGCCACTCACCCACCCAAAGATTTAAAACGCGCAATATCAAGTGCATTTTTATTCCAACTAATTGCCTCATTTAAGTCTATATATTAACGATTTTCTATACATTTCCTTTGCATATAGATATAATGTATTTGCTTTAAAATGATAATGATTCAGTTTGAGAGGAAAATTGTTATTATAAAAACTAATTTAAATAACTAATCTTTTGAAATGTAATTTGAAATGTTACTAATTTTTACATTACTGATTCCAACAGTTTACCTGTTATTATTTTGCAAATGTCATATGCAAAGAAACTGTTTAAGACAATCAGATTAAGCATGTAA
>NC_051407.1:30916011-30916356 GCF_015228065.2 Penaeus monodon
ATCAAACAAAGAAAAAAACACGACACATCCGAAGGCTGAAGAAGACGGAGTGTTCAAGAGAACAGAAGCGAAATAGATAAGAAAAAAATGTTCAAAGTTTGGGAGGATGACATTGTAGGCGAGAGAGATAACGAACGAGAGATAAGGTCAGTGTCCCCTGAGAAAGGTCGAGAGTGTGAATAAGGTGAAAGTTTGGTCGAATGAAGTCGATTTAAGAGGAGTTCACAAACTGATTACCTGAGAGTATAACGAACAGGCAAGTGAAGAAAAAAAATATAAATGAGAATAACTCACTCGTTCCTATCAAACCTTCATTCGATCAACATATAATTCTGATCGATTTGA
>NC_051407.1:30918151-30918284 GCF_015228065.2 Penaeus monodon
ACAAGTGGATATAAAGAGAATTCGGGAGATAAATATAATCCGCTCAAACTGACGTATGCAAATTTTATTCCCTAATTGACACTGAAAACTCATTTAGTCCCTTCGTTCACGGAAATAATGGTTTATTCGGTTT
>NC_051407.1:30918597-30918665 GCF_015228065.2 Penaeus monodon
CCAGGATTCCTCCTCGGGCAAAATAGTTATTCTCCTGCATCTGATTTTATTTGTTTGCGCAAATGAAA
>NC_051407.1:30918901-30919174 GCF_015228065.2 Penaeus monodon
GTACTAGTACTGTACTGTACTCTACTCACAATAAACTAACAGTTCTCTAGAGTCATGTGAGCGCCGATACCTTTGACATACCCTATGGAAAATCTACATAATTTAATCCACTTTCACGAAATTGCCGCTGTCAGTATGAATCATAGAGCTTGCGGACTTCACAAAACGAACATTGTTAACCCAAATTCGTAACCGAAAGGGCTGAAAAAAATCCCGGTCTACATATTTGCAAGATTTAGATAATCTTTAAAAGTTACTCGTTGGGAAAAAATG
>NC_051407.1:30919376-30919655 GCF_015228065.2 Penaeus monodon
TTTGCCCGAACGGCAACCAAGCGGATTCACGAGAACAGCAGCCGACCGGATTCACGCGAACGGCCAACCTCATTCAGCAGACGATACAAACAGAATGTCCGTGATTTAACGAAGCTCATGCCTCTGCCGGATGAGGAAAGGGAAAGTTCTCGTGGCTGTAGGCCTCACGAGCGCTGGGGGAAAGGCCGCTAGATATTCCATAGTTGAGGTGGAGGAATATAAAGGCTTAGCGAGATGTTTTCCTTTTTTCGGATCCCGAGACTTTTAAAAGTCCTTTCG
>NC_051407.1:30923465-30923621 GCF_015228065.2 Penaeus monodon
CTCGCTCCCCGTGCCTCCCCTTCGCTCCCCACTCTGCGAATATATTCGAGACCGCGGGCCAAGGAGCCGCGAGGGAGCCGTGAAGGGTTTATTGGCGATGGACCTTCTTAATAGTCACATTCCCTCCTTCTCGTCACCTTTTTAAACACGACAAGA
>NC_051407.1:30923723-30923841 GCF_015228065.2 Penaeus monodon
GATTCTAGCTTTCCTCCCTTTTCCGAACTTCAAGGGTTTACATCCGTTGACTTAGGAGGATCTTTGCCGGAGGATCTCTCTTCCGCGGCCGTTGCTGCTGTTTCTCTTGTATAGTGGG
>NC_051407.1:30928359-30928611 GCF_015228065.2 Penaeus monodon
CAAAATAAACTTTCACAAACATATTTTTATGCGAGCAGTACAATGACACTTTTTCCATTATTTTATAAGATTTTTTTTTCCTGTGGTTTGACGGACATCAGTTCAAATATCAGTGTTCTTTGAAAAGCTATGATCCGGTCATAAGATATTTCACGGGGACTCATCATTTTTACTGTGGCAGAGCAAAATATCTGTCGATCGTCGATTCCTCAAATATGGTGTGTTCTTTAAAAAACTGATGTCATAACACTG
>NC_051407.1:30928647-30929043 GCF_015228065.2 Penaeus monodon
CATAAGATCAATTATATATTTCTTGTAACACCTGTTTATCACGTACGATATATAAATTTATTCAAACATTTATTTGTGAACTTGTAATGGAAGAAAATTTTAGTGTACGTTTTCTATGTCCCCTTATGTTTGAAAGATTATCGTACATCACACAGGTTGGGGACAACATCTTTGCTTTTGTGTGGAGGGGCGCTGTCTACTCAAGCCAATTAGATATCATCATTTTGTATTATTACTAAACCATAGGAAATGCCAAGATTGTGAGTAAATAGAAATGAGTATTTATACTTTCTGAAGGAATGTAGTTCAGTTCAATTCAAATAGTTATTTTATTCGTTTTTATATGATGAAAGCAGAACTCAAGCTTAGCTTCCAAACCATGTGCTCGTAATGTAC
>NC_051407.1:30930365-30930891 GCF_015228065.2 Penaeus monodon
CACTGGGGGCGTGACGAAGCTCTCGATGGGAGTAAATGCAAACAAATTTCGCCATACTGACGCCGCCCAGAAGTCGGGAATAATTCAGTCCAATAGAGCGTTTAAAATACGCGATCGGTAAGCGCGCGATAGTGAAAAATGGCAAAATATGAATCTTAATATAGCCCGTGCAATAGCGAAGGGAAAATGGACAGTTCATTTTTGAATTGTGAGAGGGAAAAAATCGGCGCGCACGAACTGCACATAAGGTCTATAATCCCGTTATATTCCAGTGGTTACTTGAACAGAAAGTACACGAACCTGATTTTTGCATGAATTCCCTTTGATAATTATATCAGCAGCATCAGTCATCAATAACTGTAACTAATTCGTAATCAGAAATGGGTTGCAAAAATGCAATGCGTAGAATTGTGTTCATTTTTCCTCTCTGTCTTTATAATTTTTAATGATCACCTATTTATTCATACAGTATATCTGTCCTTTGCCCTTTGATGACAAAAAAATGCCAACACGAAAAGATGCTGTA
>NC_051407.1:30931255-30931582 GCF_015228065.2 Penaeus monodon
ACTCATATATTAAAAAAAGGAAAACAAAAAGAGTATACATTGAAATAGAACACCGAAAGTGATCAGCTGTGTATGAATATGACTTTTACACCGTGGATTCAGGCCTGTGTGATTTGGTAATCTATGGAAGCCCGCAGATGTGATTATTGTTGTTTGATAAAGGAATTACGCATTCATTTTGAGCATAGATCCATGATTCTGGGCACTTTTAGCCCGACCGCACTTTGTTCCGCCAAATGTTCAAATTAGGCATTAGTAGAAAGGATTGAATCTGTGACATGAATTCTGGTGTAATTACGTAAAGTGAATGTGAAAAATGACGATGCG
>NC_051407.1:30932099-30932271 GCF_015228065.2 Penaeus monodon
CAGCAAAAAGCCCAGTGCGAGAGCGAGGCAGCCTCCGTCCGCTTCCTATTCTTAACCAAGGAAGGCCTCGCTTCGCCCCCCCCCTCCGTCAGCATTCCCGTTTCCCTTCGCCGCCGCTAACACACTTTGCTGACGCAGCCGCTTCACACCTCATAACATCCGCCACACGATC
>NC_051407.1:30932322-30932423 GCF_015228065.2 Penaeus monodon
GCTACCTGTCCAGAGTCTGTACTCCGCCCGCATCCCAATGGCGTTTTACCCTCTTCGCCGCCCTCCCTCCCCCCCCTGCTGCCGTAGACTCCCTACCTCCT
>NC_051407.1:30932454-30932663 GCF_015228065.2 Penaeus monodon
TCCTCTGCGCCCATCCCCTTACCTCCTGTCCCCTGGCTCTCCCCCCTTGCCCTCTGCGCCCACCCCCTTACCCCCTGACCCCTGCTTTCTGCACCCCCCCCTGCCTTCTCCTCCTTGTCACCCTGCCCCCTGTCCCTTCCCCCTGCATCCAACCCTCGTTGTCCCTTGTCCTTTCACCCCTTTACAGTTGGCTATCCTGGCTCATTAAC
>NC_051407.1:30934145-30934671 GCF_015228065.2 Penaeus monodon
CCCTCCTTCCTCTCCTCATTCCCTCTTTTAATCCCTTCCTCCCTCCTTCCTCTCCTCCCTTCCTCATTCCATCCCTCCCTCCCTCCTCTCCTCCTTCCCTCTTTTAATTCCTTCCGCCCTCCCTCATTCTATCCCTCCCTCCCCATTCCCTCCACAGCATGTACACTGCTAAATCCTTTTTATTATTATTTTTACTGCCACGTACAGGGTGTGGTCTGGCTGCCAAACAGTGGACGTCGACATGCAAAATGTAAATGCGATTATGAAACTGAAGCACCAATCGATGGCCCTTGCGAAAATAATAGAGATTTTGTGTTTGTCTGCGTTGCGTCGGTGCTGCGTCCTTTTCAGTTGGCGAAATAAAGATAAAAATTGGTAGAGCTTAGTAACAGTCGTGGATAAAATGATGATAATAACAGGGGTCAGTTAAGAACTACATTTTAGAATAGTAATAGTAACGATGTATACTCGTGCTGTATATTCATATTCCAAGATGAATCTATCTGTTTATCCCAATATATCAATT
>NC_051407.1:30934938-30935775 GCF_015228065.2 Penaeus monodon
CAAATGTACTGTCTATATACTGCACAAATTCGCATGCAAAATCCGTCTAAATTTTCCTCGTACCCGCCATTCATGTCCTTCGTCGTTGCCTTGCTGAAGTAACATTAATTTCGAAAGGCAGACGCCAAAGAGCGCCCTCCTTGACATTCCCTCTCAACGACATTTATAATTGCTGATAATTAACGTGCCCATTAAGACCCATTAACGGAAAAGCAAACATCGCAACGTCAGCGGCGCAGCTTGTCATAACCCAGCGTCCACTTACCCGTCCGGCCACTTACGGAATCCGGGCCCGAGAACCCTTCGAGAGAGAGTGCAGGCGACGCGGGTGTTTCGAGATCTCCATTTTCCCCTCACGACGTCTGAGGGCGCAATTGAGGGCCACTCTTTCCTCCTCTCAAGGTAAGAGCCTTAAGATTCTTTCCCTCTTACGTTAATAAGGGAAGGAGGAAAAAAGAGAAGGAGAGGGAAAAGAAATTGCGAGGGAAACAATGTTGTGTCAGTAGTCTCAGAGAGCGCGGGGCTAAAGACTTGACGAGCGGACTTATTGTGCGTCCTCAATGCGCATGTTGTGAGGGAACTATCTTCGGGTTGAAGTGGTAAGACTTCCGCTGTTTTTTCCCTCTTATTTTTAGGTCAACAGTATTATAGAATGGAGAAGGAGGCGCTCGCAAGGCATTACATATTATCCTTACAATTGCAGTGTTTCGAGAGGCGTGGGCACATAAGGAGGATCTGCCTGAATAGTAGATTTTGTAGAGGTCGCTTTTACTCGCAGCGAAGGACGCCGTTCTTGTCTAGGGTATTTAACCTCTTCAAATACAAAAGGACAGTTAT
>NC_051407.1:30936086-30936816 GCF_015228065.2 Penaeus monodon
ATGATCATAGATAGTATTATTGACGTACTAGATTGTTTGAAAGGTTGATTAAGTCATTAAAATGCTTAATAACGTTATTAGTATCCGTCCATGTTTTATTAGGGGATAATTGATGTTTAAAAAAGAGACAAAGAAGGACGTGAAAGATACGAAAATAATTAAAGATAACGGTAGATAAGGAAATTTTACTGTGGCAAAATCTGAAATGAGTATTCTTGCATTGACAGTAAGACAGTAAGATTGCCGATTGTAATTGTTACTGTAAATTTTCTTTCCCGCTTACATTCCCTATTTCGAAATTATTATTAAGCAAGAACTTTGTTAGAACATTTATTTTCTGCTTAAAGTGAAGGTAAAAACCTATTTATGTGCGGAGTCGTTTACTACCTGTAATTAAAATATCAAATTGCTTTGAGAAATCCATTAATTTTATATCTAATATGGAGCTTCATATGAAACATTCATGTCTATATCCAAGGTTGAAAGGAAACAAGTGAACTGTGCAGGAAAGCAGATTGAATTTAATTGGAATTTTCTCCTTATTTATCCAAGAGAGAGTTGTATTTTTCTCTTGTGATAAGCAATAGCAAAGACAAATAAAACTTTGGCTTGAAGATCTACAGGTCACACCACTAGATAAACACGGTCTGTGTAAGAGTATTGTTGACAGCAGATCGCCTCTGCATGATAGTTATGAACAAAGGAATGCACGGGAACATCCTCTCTCTAA
>NC_051407.1:30937551-30937667 GCF_015228065.2 Penaeus monodon
AAAAGGAAAAAAGGGGGGAAAAAAAAGGGGTGAAGGGGGGAAGGGGGCCGGGGGAAAAGGAAAGGGGGAGGAAGGTGGGGGAAGGTGGGAGGAGGAAGAGGAGAAGAGAAACTATA
>NC_051407.1:30938416-30938581 GCF_015228065.2 Penaeus monodon
GCGGCTCGACCCCTTAACCGCCCCCCCCCCCAGAGGGAAACGCGTCTCGAGTGTACTCAGAAATTTGCATAAGGCAAGGGCTGCTTCTACCAAAGAGCCTTTGCTTGTAATGGATCGTAGTTCGACCGCTAACGGAAAAATCGTGTAACATTATAATAACATGGA
>NC_051407.1:30938605-30938771 GCF_015228065.2 Penaeus monodon
ACATAGAAAGGCCGCCGTTTTAGGGAAAAGGGAAATGGTGGACAGGGAATGGAAGGAACAACGTCAGGCACGACGCACAAAAGGCCGTAGAAAATGCAAATTTGAGGTGGGGGTAGAAAGTACGGTTCTGTTTTAGCGTATTCTTGAAAGTCTAATTTCTAATGTG
>NC_051407.1:30939805-30940084 GCF_015228065.2 Penaeus monodon
GTAAAGTTAATATGAGGATAATATCTGATATGAGATAATCTAAAAAAAGAAAAGAAAACAAATAAAGGGTCTAGCATGCGTACCTTCCTGATCCCTCCATGTCACTATGAATTAATATGAGGTTTACCCCGATTTAGATAGACTAACCCAAGGTGAATCTGGTCCTAAGGACTTCACACTGAGATGGGAAACGAGTCCTGGTAGTTACGATCCCCAAAAGTTAGTTAAAACCGCCCTCCTTCTTCATCGTCCTCCCCTCACACACACATACATACATAC
>NC_051407.1:30940241-30940450 GCF_015228065.2 Penaeus monodon
AGTCTGACGAGGTCAAACTTCATTGCGCTGTCCCGTAAGGCACTATCCTCGGCCCATTATTATCCCTAATTATGGTTAGTGAGGATACTGTCCCCTATGAGTAAATGTACAAATATTTGGATAAAATGACATTGGTCCCCAAGCCAGGACAAGTTAGTGTATTATTATAAGATGCCCTAGACCATATGCGAACTATTTACCAAGAAGTA
>NC_051407.1:30940489-30940902 GCF_015228065.2 Penaeus monodon
TAGTAAACCGACAGTGAGAGCACCCGGATAATAGATCCTTATGTCACCCCTCGGAAATGCATCTGCACTGGTCAGTCAGTGAAGATATGAAATGGTTCATTACCACCCGACAAAATAACTTAGAAGAGTGGGATATTATTTTATATCCTGTCCATATTGAAATCATTTGTCCATCCTGGCAAGTCTTAATCTGCATAGAGCGACCTTCGTAACACCTATTAGTGATGAATACACATCCTCAGACATTGAAACCGTCAAAATTCTGAAACAACAGAATTCGTTCAGTTAGTTTTTATCTGGAAGACCTATTACTAGCATAACAACACTTACAATTTTGAAAACATCCCCTCGATATGAATGTTAAATTCTGTGGGCAAATGCTTAATACAAGGAAAAATGCATATATAAAATAT
>NC_051407.1:30941547-30941965 GCF_015228065.2 Penaeus monodon
CAAGAAAGTTTAATCTGGTAAATCAAGAAAGTTTAAACTAAAAAGAAAAACATTTTAGTAAACATGCTATCAGTCAAATAGTTTGAGAACGCCTTTATATCCTACTTGCAATACAGTTCTCAAACCGATAACCATGAGCAAATAACAACAAATAACTCACAGTTTTACCATCTTTCCTTCCTCCCTTTCAATTTCAAAGGTTTAGGTCAACCTCTGGCTAAAAGAATTGTCTCCTGTAAATATTTCAAGTGGGTTTAAATGCATGGAAATTGCTGGTAAGCGGGTTTAGGGAGACATTTAAGGGTCACAGCACGGGCTAGGGAATCCAGAGATAATTACTGACTGGTTTTGAAACGTATTGCAAACCAGGCGTGTAGGAAGGAAAGAAGTAGCGAGAGAGGGAGGCAAGAACAGAAGG
>NC_051407.1:30944471-30944628 GCF_015228065.2 Penaeus monodon
CTGGCTAACGCAGTGAAACTTTTAAGCGGATTAACAAGTCCCTGAAGGCTGGAGTCTTCAGCCAAGAGGGAAGTGATTCCTCTGTTTCTTCGTCCATATAACATCACGTATAAATATTGTAGACGAGTTTGATTTATAGAAATGTAGTATTAAAAAT
>NC_051407.1:30944748-30945209 GCF_015228065.2 Penaeus monodon
TCAGTAATGAAATAGAAAAGAAATCAACAATATTTCAAAATTAAGCTGGCGATATTCATAATAATCTATTCTTCGTAATAGATCGGTTTATAACACTATCGTTATCAGTGTTTTGTATATGAATAACAAGATCATAATAAAACATCCATGAAGACTATTTGATTATGGAAACAACATTATCATTGTGATTACTTAAAAAAATCCAACAAATATACAAAATAAGAGCTATGTTGTTAGTTTCTCGTTAAGACGTTAATTACAAGAAGCCTCATTAAGCTGTTAACGATGTCAGTTGAAAAGGGTGGAGATTTATCCCATCTCGGCGTGATAAAAACTATGAATAAGTAATGATCGCGTTGTGGGAAACTCGGCCACGTCGGGAACAATTCACTCGTTTGATATGACGAAGTAGATCTTTCAGTCTATGGGAGAATGTGTAATGTTATGTGAGCGCAAGGGAG
>NC_051407.1:30945544-30946931 GCF_015228065.2 Penaeus monodon
GCATTAAAAACCGCGTCCGCCTAAAAAGCCAGCAGACGCAGCCTCGCCGTGGCCGCGTGGCCGCATGCCGCGAGAGAGCACATGTGCCTCTGATTATTGGATTATTCGCCAGGACGTAAAGATTCGTGTAAATTTAGCTGCAGAGAAGAGGTACTTCATATTCCCTTTGAGATGGGGGAAAGCTATACAAAAGTACCTTACTTTTTCCATTCCTATGATCATTGGTGTTTTGTACTCTCCTGGTTTTTACTTTCCTAGTAGTAAGTTTTATGCAAGCTTATTTCATGCAAGCACATTCCTTTACAATGAGTGCCGATAGGATGTAAATCAATAACACGAACCGAATGTATCGGACGCGTGAATTGGGTAGTTCTGTCGTACTTTTTTAAGCTTTAAGCTTCATTCCATGCTAATGCTCAATTCCAGGTCCCCGTTTTGTCCTCGGGCGCGTTATAAGCAGGACAAATCTAGGCGCATCTACCGTAATCCTGACAAAGTCGGCGCCCTCAGTCATGGTTGTGCGGAGGATAATTTAAACATTATCTAGAGGACTTGCTTAGGTCGGTTATTATAACAGTTCGCTGCTCTCATTACGGCGCTGACAGAGAGCGGTACCAGTTCATTTACTCCTCGAGGCGGATAAGGACCAAATTATAGAATGGTTTTCATGCCTGCTCTCGCCCGAATGCGCCAGTTTGGATGCTAAAACCATCAGATTTGCATGTAGATGAACACGAATTTAGCGCGGGTACCAGTGCGGATGCGGCCATACCATTGTCAAGGCCGGATGGCGCCCTGATGAGCGGGGTATTGCCTCTTTCTTGCAACTTTAACCATTTTTGACAAGGAACACTGGAAGGTATTGTGTTCACCCGGCCGTAACGCTCCAAAGTCACTACGCAGTCAGCACACAAAAGTTTATTGAACTTACACTACTGTTTCTTCTACAAATCTAAGTGCGACGAGGTGTTAGTTCTCCACCTATTTCCGACAAGCTTAATTGCAGTAGAAAACTTGCCAATTCAACACATCTTATGACAATAAACAACAACTGCAATAAAAAAACACCGCAAGTGCAAACATAAAGCATTAATGAAATCCTGTATTTAGATTAATATTCATCACCGCATTAATTTCCCCCCGTCTATTTTCCCCGTCTATACCCTCTACATATCCTTATACAGCTCCGTACTTCATTTAGAGCAAGTCCTGCGGCCATAGTTTACTAAGCCGTTAAAGTTTTGCTGTAAAAAACTGCAGAAAGGACTTACGCGTTATTATAATATTTCACATTCCAGCAAGATGCTATGAAACCCCAACGCCAGGGGCTCTTAGGGAGGAATTAAACAGGAATGGAAAAAAAATGTATGGTTTAGACAAAAGTAAA
>NC_051407.1:30948254-30948379 GCF_015228065.2 Penaeus monodon
TGAGACCGGGTGTGGAGTCTTTTACATGAGTTACCGAAAGTATTTTTATGAAAATGCCTTTCGACAGGTTTGGATCATAAACCATTATTGACAATCTCAAAAAAGGGTTATTCCAGCGTAGTCAC
>NC_051407.1:30948405-30948579 GCF_015228065.2 Penaeus monodon
AATCGTCTTATTGAAATCTATACGTTCCTTAGGATAAAAAAAGCATTCTACATTACACCACTTATTCTACATAAAAAAAAAACACCATACGACTATACATTCGTCATTTATATGACTGTAGAACAACCTACATACCATCGACGTAGCAGGAACCAAACCATCCTAATTAACATG
>NC_051407.1:30948787-30949051 GCF_015228065.2 Penaeus monodon
TACACACTCCCGGTAGCTCCACAAGGCCTACGTAGATTAGCAGCGCCATGGGACATATGCTAGATACAGACGTGTTATTCGTCCCGAAGATATACATGAGGTACGTGGGTGAGGATATCTTGGCCCATGACAGTCATGGTGATTCTTTTGCTGAAGCGCGCGTGTAAGCGGCGAGTGGTTTGTATAAATGACTAACGATGTCGGCCGAGGAAAAGGGATATTTCACTTTTATTCACTGGTATAGCGTGAGGGGAAAATAAGATT
>NC_051407.1:30949642-30950848 GCF_015228065.2 Penaeus monodon
CCTCTCAGAAACACTCTTCGTATAATGTTCTCAAATCTCATCCCAAGCCCAGATTCCAAAAGCCAGGCCGTAGAAGCGTGTCCAAGTACACTGTAAATTTCGTACCATCCTTGGCATTTGCTTATGCATATCGGCCTTATCGATCCATCTTCATCCGTACGCAGAGATTAACTGTCAAAACGTCGGCTTGCGTCAAATCCAGCGGCGAGAATTTCATAGCGAAATTCCTCACCGAAAGGCAGGTCTCGTCATCGTGAAAGTGCGTGACGATCAAAACACTTCCGCGTTCTTAAACACTGTGTTGTGTTGAGACATTTTTTCTTAAGTATTATTATTTGCGAGGATTATATTTATTTCATGTGCTTCATGTTGAAAAGGATAAGTACCATACAATTTGTTTCTCTAGTATTAATTACAGAAGCGTTGTTCCTCAGTTGATAAAGCAAAGATAAGTAATTTGATGATTTAGATAATCTCAGCCGCTGCACTGCTTTAGACATGCAATCTGCGTGCGCTCTACAGTGTCACAGACTATCGGTAAGCGGTTGCCATGGAATCATCTCCTGAATAGATCGGATAAAATCACTTATTCCAGTCTGAAAATACAATAAAATACAACCGAGTACCTGGAGACAATACGAATATATGAACTGCTGACGGCTAATAGTAAATTCAGATTCGGACACGGATTTCGGTGTTGCGCGCCACTGTGTTCAACATTTAGATGAATAACTTATATGAATAGATGCAATATACTGAGCTGTTTCCACGTCGCTCAAATTCGATTTCAAGTTGCAGATGTGTTTCCTTCCAGTGAGGGTTATTTTTTAATACTGTAGAAATGCTCTATTTGCTTCTAAGTAATATATGAGACAGCTGTTTTTTTCTCTGATGCCTAAGTTTCAGTACATAAATACATCGAAAAGACCTATCGCCATCCCTGTTTCCCAAACACATGAAACACATTCATTGTACATATAAAGTTCGTTTGACTTGTATGGTTTGAACTCAATATAAATAGTGCCATAAATTTCTTGGCCTCGCAATAAATACGAGGGAAAGTTGTATTACGTGCCGTTGTTCATTTTTTAAAGTATTAAAAGGGGGAATTGCAGGATTTCGTTCAGTGCTACATGTTCTCCTGTCCAGAATAATTCACGGTCGAGCATCCTTTGTTTGGGGCGGTCGCTGGATCGTGATCAGGAG
>NC_051407.1:30951178-30951452 GCF_015228065.2 Penaeus monodon
TTGAATCATATGCGTTCTTACTTATTATATTTGGTGTAAGCTGGTGTGGGAAAGGAAAGTGTAACGATTTTTCTGGTGAAATTACTAAGGAATCTAATAGTTTTGAAATAAATGTCTCACTTTAGAGTTATGCCGAGCATTATTCAGGATCTTTGTGCCTCGTACTATTTCAGACTGCAGTGATATGATGTATTTTATAGTTAATTAGTGCCTTCACCTGAACATCAACTTAAATACACTCGTTGGCCGCATCGGTAATTAGAAAGATTGTGAT
>NC_051407.1:30952428-30952837 GCF_015228065.2 Penaeus monodon
TTTCCTCCTCTCTTCGTCGACCTAGCCATGTATTTGAATAGAGAAATGAATGTACATTTTTGTATCCAGTGAATTGCATGCAGAGCCCTAATGACCCGGCCTCGAGGCACATGCTTTCGGCGATGTCACTCTGCAAATCCAGTTCGTCAGCTGTTATTTGGCGTCGGCTGAACTGCATTACGAGGCGGAGCGCAGCGGTACCGCCTGTTTCGCCGCAGCTATTCCCTTCTGGCAATCATGAATTCGCATGAAAAAATACTCGTAAGTAAATCAGTATGTTAACTCACCTCGTGTATTTTTTTATGAAACGGCGACAGGCTGAATTAGCATAGACCAAACCTGCAGCTGAATAACGAAGCCAGAATATCCCGTTTACACAATGCGTGGCAGTTTTTCTGTATATATACAT
>NC_051407.1:30952960-30953252 GCF_015228065.2 Penaeus monodon
TGAGGCGAAGAGACAACTGGGTTACAACTTTTCTTCTCCTCGCTTCACTTTTTTTTTGATCTTCCGCGAACGAGAATTATTTGATGTTATTCTTCTTGTCCTTCGAATTTAGCTTGTTTCAGTTCTTCATTGATTCCTTTTTTATTCACTTGTTTGTTTCCGCGTTTTGAAGTCGGGATTACTGTGCACATGAAACGGGATTTCTTTTGCTTTAACTTACAGTGACGTCTAATTAATGCTATAATCTGTGCTAAAATAGTAATGGAACGTTTTAAAAATGTTATTTCACCCT
>NC_051407.1:30953642-30954356 GCF_015228065.2 Penaeus monodon
ATTAGTCGCATGCCACGAACAGAATAACAGGGTCAAATCCGGGCGCATGAATCCCCGCCTCTCGCAAAGGACGAAGATACACGATACAGCGGAAAGGCCAGCGGCGTGAGTTTTGGATTTTTTTTTCTCTTTGTTCTTAGTTTGGTTACTTTCTTCATTTCTTTTCTTTCTTTTTCTTTCCCTTTTTTGTATTTTTTTATCATTTTTGTTTTCTTCTTTGTTTTCTTTTTTCTTTTTTCTTTTCTTTTTTCTTTATTTCCTTTTTGTTTCTTTCGTTTTTCTTTCTCTCTGTTTCTTTCTCTCTTTTTCCCTTCTTTTTTCTTTATTTCTTTTTTGCTTCTTTCTCTTTTGTCCACCACTCTATCTCTTTCTCTTTTTTCGACTCTTTTTTTCTTTCTTTCATCTCCTTCTTTTCTTGCTTTCTCTCGTTTAGCTTGTGCTGTGAGAATCTCCCGTGTTCGCTGATAGAAACAGGGAAAGGCGGAGTATTCTTCTGCCCTTCCGGAATCCTTCCATGTGCCTCTCCTTGAGAACCATCGTCTAATCCCCCTTTTGTCTTCCCTTCCTCGAGCTGTGGTGTAAGAGGGGCGCAGGCGGGATCAGACAATCTCGAAAGCAAAAAATCTAAGTGTTCTTTTAATTCATATTAAAAAAAAATGTTTTACATTGACATACAAATTGCAACACTAAGCTTAACACGAGATTTATGTTAGC
>NC_051407.1:30954566-30954888 GCF_015228065.2 Penaeus monodon
GTACAACACTAACCTTAACAAAAAGCCTTACACGATATACTAATCACGCTCCAATCAACAACACAAGATCAAATTCCTTATGAATAAACCCAGAAGCTTAACACACTGAAAAAAAGTCATCCAACTTCCCATATCGACTAATTCAGGGTTGTTAACACCGCCCAGCCTAACACCCTTCGTAAAATAGATAAAAGATATCACGGAGCTATCTTTCCATAGTCTCAAATCCCTATATTATCCACTTCGTTAAACAGTTACGAATCTTGGCCTATTTTAGGCGCTGAGCAATGTCAGTGGTAAGCTTTCGTTTTACGTAGGGTTA
>NC_051407.1:30959048-30959483 GCF_015228065.2 Penaeus monodon
AGATCGCATTCACATCTGTCTGTAGGTAAAACCAATCTTGACGCAAGTGAAAGCAACAGGGGATGTGATTATTAAAGAGAATCTTTTCTTTTGCTGCGCCCGTCCTCTCTCGTTCTCTCTTTTCCCTCCTTCCCGCCCGTGTCGCACTGCCCGGGGCGCTGGAAATATTAGCATTCCATTGTTCTCCTGCCTGTGTCAGACCTTGTTACATTATCAAAACTCTTCGTCCAATCTCCGCAACATATTTCATATTGTTTCGCTGTTCTCCGAAGATTAAAGTGATGTGGCACGGGAACATGTGATGAATTGAACATATTTGTTTTTACTCGAGAGCCGCCCTCTGCTTGGGGAGGGCGAGCGGCGAGGCGGTGGGTGTGCGGGGAGCCTCGCTTGGCTGCCGCTCATCAGCCTCACTGCGGGGCAAAGCAGTCGCGA
>NC_051407.1:30960714-30961082 GCF_015228065.2 Penaeus monodon
CCTGCCTCTTTTTTACGCAAAATATCGCAGAATTTCTCCAGCAAAAGATGCACACTATTAATCCAAATCTCAGGCCAAGAGGAGAAATATTATCAGATGAAAACATCAAGCCAAACAAATACTCCGTATTATGCGTTCTATGCTTTGCTAACAACGCCAGCTTTGTTAGAGTAACGACATGGCGTTACTCATTCTATTACGCGACGGAAAATTAAGCCATGACGCTAAAGCTATGCTGGGCTAACGAACCGCAGGTAATTTCGCGTTATAAGCCAGCCACGCTCTTTATGGCTCAAGGAAGAATAGAAAAAATGAAACGAACATGATTATATTTGACGTGTGGAAAGGCATGTGTGCATTCACACCTC
>NC_051407.1:30964566-30964671 GCF_015228065.2 Penaeus monodon
CACACAAAGACAGCAATGAAATATGTGGATTCCACCGTAGACTTAAACGTGAAGTAAAGATAAAGTAAATGGCAAATGGGGGATTCCACCGTAGACTTCAACTTG
>NC_051407.1:30964890-30965048 GCF_015228065.2 Penaeus monodon
GTGCAAGACGAGCAGAAGCAAGGAAGGGTGTGTCAGATACGATGAATAACGGGCTGAAGATCAGGTAAGTCTCCGGTGAATGTCATAAGGGCAGAGGCACATAGTGGGGTGTGTGGAGCAAAAAACAATTGAAGTGCGAAGAGTATTATATGGTTTAT
>NC_051407.1:30968020-30968517 GCF_015228065.2 Penaeus monodon
TGCTTGCGAATGCTATCATCCATGTTCTGAATTATCCTGAATGTGATCACATGCAAATAGATATCAACAATTCTTATGATGAAAATGATGAATATCGATGATGACGAAATAACGGCTCATCCTAGAGTGGGTTCTGCAGACGCTGCATACTTTGCCTGGGGTTCTTGTTCCAAAAGAAAATGCCAAGAAATATCAGCCACTAACTCCCCAGTTATCGAGGATACATTCCGCCTCTTCAGCAATAACGTGACAGCAGTAACGGAGGCGACTTTTTAAACGATCGTATAAAGTATCACGTACAGTTTCCCCGTGGCTCAGTAGGCCTTCGTCTGCCTTCCAGTGCAGAAGGTGTATATTCGCGTCTCGAGGTTGGACCACGGTTAGGGTTATTGAAGTAAAAATAGAGTAAATGGCAAATGGGGGATTCCACCGTAGACTTCAACCAATCTCGCAAAGGCACCATTCCTCAGCTGGGAAGTCCTAGACGCGTAGCTATG
>NC_051407.1:30968838-30969349 GCF_015228065.2 Penaeus monodon
TAAAAGAACATCAAAATAAACCCGAACATTGATTCCAAACCATTTCATAGCAGGTCAACGATAAACCTTCCACACACATACATTAGCAAAAATTCTTTCCTTTAAAAAGATTTGCCCTCACATCATTTCCTTCCTTGTTGCAGGAGGATGAAAGGCCCAGCCCGAGAGATCACTTCTCCTTGTTCAGCGCAGGATTCCCTTTGAAAACAGCCCCCGTCCGTTTCCTTTGGTTGGAGAGCCTGTGGCAGTGACCGCCTGCTCGAGTCTTGGCCAAGGATTGGTGTGCGAGAGAGATTATGTTTAAAGAATTGGGTCCAATTATGCATTATTTCATTCCGTGTGCATGCAATCGCAATGATGTAGATTATCGCTGCATTTTTTTTAAGTGACGAAGCGCCAGTAACATACAAACAGATGATGAGCATTGTTGCGTGAATAAATGCAAAATAGATTATTTTCACACTGAAAAATATTCATATTTACCCATGTATAATTTTAGAGATTCTATTTA
>NC_051407.1:30971940-30972007 GCF_015228065.2 Penaeus monodon
CCTCAGGGAAGAATCGCGTCTTTAATTCCCCGAAAAGATAATAAGCCTTTTTCCCCTCTAAAAAAAT
>NC_051407.1:30972080-30973245 GCF_015228065.2 Penaeus monodon
ACATCCTCGGGTCTCGCGAAGCTCCAAGACGGAATCCAATCCCCCAAGAAACAGTGTTGGAATCCACACGCTGTCTGGGCGGACGCGGGAGATGGGATCCCATTCGTGTCTGACAACCAGAGTGGTTCTGAATAAGTTGCCGGCGATCGCAGGTGATCGTTCCACCTGTCGAGGGTAATGAACCGTCTCATTAACTCTTACACGATTTGCCTTGTTGCTCCCTTCCCCTCCGTGACGCTGATGGATCCCCGCCGCTAACCCGCTTATAAAACCTCTTCTTCTGTATCATTAGCGCTTCCTTATTCGTGTTTTTTAAGCTGCGTGTTGCGTCTGGTGGGGTGGGGAAGGATAGGGAGGGGGGCGTCGCGAGATTTCCATATGTTTTTCTTGGAATTGAATGGTAACGGGAAATTGTTTGCGAATAAATGGGAAGGGGACTCCAGTAAAAGTACCTGAGGCTTCCCCCTTCGTATCTCCGCGCGGGGGTAGGGAGGGTGGTGGGTGGAGAGCGAGCGTCGGCGCCCCTTCTTCCCGGCCTCTCCTGTCAGCCCACGATCTCTTCATCTCTTTAACGATTCCGGGGGGAACACGCCGCTAGGCTTGGAATAACCCAATTTTCTTAACTTATTTTCGAAAATAAGTGAAGATATTTTCTCTAGAATATTGGTAAGATTACATGGTGGTATACACACGCAGGCACTCTTGCGTACTGTTATTCACACTTCGTACTACTAACAAACATATGCCTCTTTTGCTACTAACCAACAAATACTTTTTTTACTCCCACAACTATGCCCTTTAATGCACATAAATATCATACGTGCAAACCGATACCCTCTCCCATTATCACGTGATCTATATCCATATGACCTGATAATATCTCCACCCATACGCATATCGACAGTCACGCTTACTTGTTTCCGAGCGCCAACGCAGTTTTAAGTGGAAATTTATACATATATAATCCTCATTTGACTATAAACTAGACTAAACATGTTACACCTTCCAAATACCAGGGTAATATCGTGAGCTATGGCGCCAGTTAGCCGAGTGAGTGGTGGGTCCCGTGACTGTTATGGGCCGCGAGGCAGACTGACTTATGGCGAGGATCAACATTTTTCGGGCTGTTGCTAGTTTCATTTTGGCTTCGCAGGATAAGGCAGGA
>NC_051407.1:30973381-30973484 GCF_015228065.2 Penaeus monodon
CAGTCCTACGTTCAAGTGTACATAGGGACATGTCAGTGGAGGAACCTGCGTACTAAGCTTTGGGATGGTGTAGTATGGTTGCCAATTCCTCTCTCTCTCTCTC
>NC_051407.1:30973567-30973762 GCF_015228065.2 Penaeus monodon
GCAAGTATGTATGATATGTACAATATGTAAGGATCAAATTATGAAAAGGTAACCGGATGAAAAAGATCAAACATTGAAAGAAGTCGAATGAAAGACGCGCTTTCAACCTCCAAAATTCGTGGGGTTATAAGCAGCGAAAACCGGTTTCTCCCGCGACTCGGAAAAAGAAAAATAAGGTAAAACGCGCGGAGAAGC
>NC_051407.1:30973846-30974054 GCF_015228065.2 Penaeus monodon
CGACGTAATCAGATTCCCTCGCCGTCAATAAATCAAGCGTAATTCCATCAGCGGGAATATAATAAGGAGATGGTGTGTGAAGAAGCCTAATTTCGCGGGATCAAGACTGCGGGCGGCGGACCCACGGGCGTGAGGGATTAACGCGAGATTACGTGTTTCTTGCGCAGCGAAACCCGCGGCCTCGCCTGCATGTCGGTGGCAGCGGGCG
>NC_051407.1:30974560-30975551 GCF_015228065.2 Penaeus monodon
ATCATCATGGGGGGGGGAGGGGTAGCCTTAGCCTCTCGGGCAGACTGCTCTTTTTTGTGTTTTGCGTGTGGAATCTGTCTTATTTCTGATAGGTTAGCCTGCTGTTCTTGACTGATATCTTTCGATAGTGTATTTGCCAGGTCTGAGATTTACACTGAGATATATTTATATATTTTTTTGGAAAATCTGGTAGACTATGTTTGTTTTTGTGTTGGAATAGTTTATCATGCATTTTTTAGTAGAATTGGTAGACCTGTATTTCTATTTCGATTCTGAAAGTTTATAAAGTGTATTCCAGTTGAGGTAAGGTTTACTATTCTAACATCTGATGGTTCTGTATCTTCAGGCAGAGTAGTCTTTTTTGTATGTGTAAAGCCTGTAGTGTGACGGAAAATTCATTGGGTCCGATTCCTAATTTCATGGAAATAATGCGGTGTAAAAAAAATCACTAAATATCTTTTTTTTATTATTATTTATTTTTAGGAGAAAGGAGGTGAATAAGCAGCATATTCCGTAAGCCCGTGTTCCGTCCTGTGTATATTGGCAAGCTAAGTAAGCCTGTTGCATACCCCGTATTGTGCCAAATTAGCGGCATTTAGAAACTTTGTAATAGCGCGTAATAGTTTTGCGGTAGTTTCGTCATCGACATACTATATCATCTGCATCAACCAAGTCATCTTGGAGCGTACTCAGCATCCGGCTTATGTCATTACTATTGCCTTTCATAACAGGATGACTAAGCCCTACGCCTCCCCTGATGGGGGTACTCTTGTTTATCTGATTCTGATGTTAATCTAAGCGATTCACTGTTACTGTTACATTAATGGCACTCCCAGAAGAGCTACAGGCAGCTTGGTTAATTTCGTATTGTTACCTCTTTCGAATGGGTAGCACGTGTCGTGATTATGAGCGGGTAATGAGGAAATCCCAGCTTGCAAATATTACTGAAGTACTGTTTCATTTGCAAAATCTTTCTTTCACTGACTCTCTC
>NC_051407.1:30976585-30976780 GCF_015228065.2 Penaeus monodon
CATCTTCAGCTTCTTCTCCCAGTCTGTATTCTTTCAAGCTTCTAAGCTCCTCTGTTCTTCCTTGTTTTTAACCTGTTTTTCTCCTCTTGCTATTCCCTCCCTTCACCTGCCCCTCCTGGTTTTCTTCTTCCTTATTCTTTCCTTCTGTTATCTCTCTCTCTCTTCGTTTGTGCTTCCATTTATTTGTCTTTCTTT
>NC_051407.1:30976906-30977144 GCF_015228065.2 Penaeus monodon
TATTCCATTTTAACTGTTGTCCCTCTCCCATTGTCTCGTCTCCCTCTCTACGTGCTTTTTATTCTCCTGTCTGGTTCTTCCTTCGTTTTCACTTTTTATCGGTTTGTTCTGCATTCTTTTTGTCCCGTTTATTTATCTATCTTCATTTCTTTTTTTTGTTTCATTCTATCTTCTATCATTCGACTCCTCGTCTGTCTCTTTTCTTCTTCTGTTATATCCTTATTTTTTTCTATCCACA
>NC_051407.1:30977374-30977558 GCF_015228065.2 Penaeus monodon
GTCCTAGCTTACATTTTTATGGGTTAGATAGTGATATAAGGATTTATATATTTATTCATATATCCATCATTCAAATGAGAAAGCATTTACATATTCTTTATTTCTTTCTCTCTCACAAATTCCTCGTCTCTTCTTACCTCCGCTTCATCGCTTTTCTCGCTCTGTTCCTCCTACGTCACCCTAT
>NC_051407.1:30977767-30977900 GCF_015228065.2 Penaeus monodon
CACACGCACACTACACACGCAGACAGATAAGATGAAAGATATAAAGATAAAAGATATGTATGTATACATGTATAAATAAATAGAAAATCTTAGCAAAGGTAAAACATCTAAAGGCGGACACAGACCTACAAAA
>NC_051407.1:30978232-30978406 GCF_015228065.2 Penaeus monodon
CATCTCGGTGATGGATGGTGGTGACGTAATTATCTCTTGGCGGGAGGCTGATGATGAGCAATCATGAGCCCTTCGGTGTGTTTGGTTGTTTTGCGCGATAATGGCGATTGCGCGATGGAAAGTTCTTAGCAGACTATGATTTAATGCCGGAGTTAGTTATTGTATATGCGGTAG
>NC_051407.1:30979308-30980304 GCF_015228065.2 Penaeus monodon
TGTTAAATAATAATTTTCATCATCATTATTTTTTTGCCGTACAAGAAGTCGCTCAGAAGATGACTAAGCAGATTTCTTCAATCATTTGAATTTCGCGGAAGGAGGCGAGCGGGGGGGGGGGGGGTGAGAACGGCACCCACCCCCTCTCCCCCTCACTTCATCTTCATTGTTTCCGAGAACGTTGTCAATATTACTGTCAGGATTTCACTGTCGGAGGAGGAATCGGGGAGAGGGGGAGGAAGCACGCGTCTTGAGATCCTCCCTCCCGAGAACATCCATCACAACGGAGATAAGAGATAAGGGAGGCGAGCGGGAAGGGTGGCCTGATAAGGGAAGGATCAGGGAGCACCGGTATACTTTATATCATTGCAAATAACTGATCTTTCGGCTCCGTTCCTGTCTATTTTCGGTGCTGACAGAACAGTCACTTCCTCGCTGTTTTTTTCCCAGTCAGCAAATATTGATAGAAAATAGATATTACAATGATTTCAGATAATCGGATATGCAAATTGGTTCCAAGCTTATGAAGCAATAATGCCATTTACATGCTGGGTCGAAGTTGGTGGCATTCGTCATTGGGGACGGCACTCGATGCCACTGTCCGCTGGGATCTTATTATATGACATTATAACGTAGAGCATCAGCTGTTTCCCTTATGCTGTAGCGCAGACTATTGGCATTGTGAAGTTGAAACAAGACTAACAACACCAAGGCTACTTGCTTGAATTACTGCTCCGTGGCTTCGGACTGGGACTATTTTGTTGGTCATGTTAGCATGAGGTGCAACTGCTCATATCATGGTGTCTGCATACCCGTGTCAGTGCATGTCCGTGCCACAGAGTGTTTGATATTGGGAGTTGTTAGCGAGCCGTGTCTGTTAGGAGTTTGAGCCTCTTAGACAAGGCGGGGAAATGTGTGTGTGTGTTTCGTCTGTCTAGGAAGCAGGAAGACAGGCGCAGAGGGAGGGAAGCGTTTCCTTGTAAAATAAAGCCCGCG
>NC_051407.1:30980339-30980469 GCF_015228065.2 Penaeus monodon
TTTTTTCCCTTCCTTTCACACGTCAGGAGCAACTGGGCGCCTCTTTCCCTGTTAGGAAAAAAAGAGAATTAAATATCAGAAGTTAAACAAAGGAGAGTTAATAACTTTCTTTTGAAAAGACTTCTCAAGT
>NC_051407.1:30980505-30980738 GCF_015228065.2 Penaeus monodon
GCTAAGAACACTAGCTCTTCAGATATTTCAATATATTGTTTCAAAGTTTGACAAGAAACAGACTCCCTTTTAAAGAATAGTTTTCGCTTGCTGGTTCGACATCTGAAGGAGCCGGAAAAGAGACTCACTTTTACAAAATAAGTGATTTATATGCATTATCTTTACTCTGTCGTGCAAGTTATACACATACACAGATGCATGCAGTGTACATCTCCATTCATCCTCGTTGCATC
>NC_051407.1:30981084-30981300 GCF_015228065.2 Penaeus monodon
ATATCCCCTGAAACTATGCAATTGAACTCGAGGCTAAGACTATGAATTATACGCAATTACTTCACCATGGATGTATGCAGTTCCTTTTTGCTCAGTTTAACACAGGAATTTAGAAGAAAGCTTTGGCCATAAGGCGGAACCGGCGCCTTTCACCAGATTGATATCTTGGTAATATGATAGTGAGCAAGAGCTTCTTTTTCTCATTTACCACATTCA
>NC_051407.1:30981859-30982355 GCF_015228065.2 Penaeus monodon
ACTTATACTTCATTTCATAAAATATTCCTCAAAGCAATATAAGAAAACAATATAAAAAGAGAGCCACGGTCGATTTTGGAAAATTATTAAACCCATTTCGCTTTCCCGTCTGATAAGGAGTCTACTTTTACTCGAAAGGTAAAGGTATCAATATAATAATTGCTATTTCTTCTTTGCATACATGTTATTGCCTTTATTTCTACGTTCATATGCATATATACGATGGAACATTTCTAGTCATAATCATCTGTCTTTTGGCTAATATTTATCTGTATATCTAACTATTTATTTTATCAAATAAAATGTATGCAAATGATAATAACAGTAAATATGAATAATATGACGGTTCACGATAACAACATCAACATTCAGTAACATGTAAAAATTTACACAACTGGTAACATCACAAAAATACTTTCATTTTATTCCTTTCTCTGAAAGAATGAAATATTTACGTGTACATGATTCACGAGGAATCAGTCATAAAAGAAATCTG
>NC_051407.1:30982507-30982684 GCF_015228065.2 Penaeus monodon
CGGGGAAACTAGCGTAAATGTGAAGGAAATTATGAAGGGAAAATCAGCTCAAGAAAAATAATAAGAGAAAAAGTATTATGAAAACGAGGATGTGAAATGTTTAAGGCAAAATGACAGGGTGCATGAAAAGTGTAACTGGAGGCGAAATATTCAAAATATCCTCGGAAAATTTTGGAA
>NC_051407.1:30983008-30983322 GCF_015228065.2 Penaeus monodon
CTTCCCAGCAATTCAATTCCGCCGCTCACCGAGGCAGCCCGGCACCGCGCCTGCCAGGGGGGGGGGGGAGCGAGATGGAAACAAATAGATGGAAAGACGGATGAGAGCAAGTTAGTTAGCGATGATATTATTTTGCCAGCTGAGCGTAAAACACGAGGAAACTCGGCTCGAGAATTTTGCTTGAATGAAATGAAAGGTTTCATTTATGGCGACTTGAGAAGGAAGGGTTTCATGTTCTTTGAGGAAATATTGAGGGAAAATAAGGCAAGGTTGTAATTGCCATGGGGTGAATGCTGCTGGCTGAATGCCTTTCC
>NC_051407.1:30983594-30983761 GCF_015228065.2 Penaeus monodon
TCTTTGTCGTCGTTTCTAATTTTACTGTAGCTGAAGTATCTGCATTCAGCCAGCAACGCTCTCCCCATGGCAACTACTGCCTTGCATTATTTTACCCTGATATGTATTTTCTTTTAAAAGCCAGAAATACTCCCTTCTCAAGTCGCCATAAATTATACCATGCATTC
>NC_051407.1:30983869-30984220 GCF_015228065.2 Penaeus monodon
ATTTACATTACTTAATTACTTATTTCGTTCTACACTGCACCTTGTAAAATGTTCGTATATGTTTTAGTTATTTATACACTTTGTTTTCATTTGTTCCATAACCGTGGCTCGATTGCTGTCATTCTCCGTGCTGGATGCAAGGACCTGAATTTTATGTCTCAGTTACTAGCTTTATACACTATACTTATATTTCTGTATGTCTTGTTTTCGGCGGTATAAAATAAAAGAGAAAACCCTTATTTCTTACGTGTTTCAATTATTCAAACAAGACTTTTACAGAGGCCGAAATATAACCCTTTGGCGAGGTGTCCATTTCTTTACTGTACGCGATTCATTCCAACTCAAGTAACG
>NC_051407.1:30984254-30985297 GCF_015228065.2 Penaeus monodon
TCATTTGCTTCACCATTAGAAATAATTTAATTTCATTCTTCCTCCAGAACCCTTTTCCTCCTTTGATGCTTTTATCATGTTACCTTTGTTAACAGCCAAAATATATTTCTCCATATTCACAAACCGAGCCTTTGCAGTGGTCTTGGCGTTTTTAAAAGCGTCTTCTTGGTGTCTCTGGAGTTCGGCACGTTGTTACTGCTCCCAAGTCACTTTTGCTTTTACACGTTATACTAGCGGGTTTGGATGCCCCGGAAAGTTATTGGCATAGAAGGGAATTTGCTTGCAATTTATAATCTTACAGAATGTATACAACATGTTGCTGCAAATGGCCAGGTATACAGTTCGTTGATCGCGATGGAAGCCTAACAATCTCGTTCTGATATAGTTATTTACTGATGCATGTATTCAAGGCAAGATGTTTGATACAGCAACACACGAAGGCATCCTTTCAAGTTCTGTGTGTGACTTTCAACATAACGTTTTCACTGGCACTGACAATTAACCTTTACTTCACCAAGACCAATTATAGTCTCTGTTGTACAGTTTTCCGCGTGGACGTGTCTATGATCAGAACGAGCTGTAAGCAACAATAGCTTGTTATTCGTTTCAATAAACAGTTTATTACACTTATATTACCTTCTGGTAGCACTAGATCTGACCTACGTAATTCAACACAAAACACGATAAACTCGCAAAAAAGAAAAGAAAAAGAAAATATAATATTTATTTAATAAATGTTACAAAGCGTTCACGATGTAAAATACAATTACCAGTATATTGTTAAAAGGATATTATTTAGATATTTCCCGTGGCATTATAACAAGTTGCCGTATCATCTGATGCTGAAGATTGGCGTGTGTAAAACGGATCTCCAGGGAAGCTTCTCCGCCTCTCCGTCCGCCCGCTGACCACGAGCTCTCTCTACCTGCCCTCCCTTACTCGCAAATTCTTTTAATTTCACTCTTAGAAGAATATGATCTATACTGTTATATTCTCAAAATCCCCATTTTCCTATAATGCTTACCATAAATATAACTGTAACT
>NC_051407.1:30985452-30985528 GCF_015228065.2 Penaeus monodon
TTTTTCTCTTCTGCACACAATTAACCACTTTAATCAAACATTTTTTTCCTCAGTGAATCAACGAAAATTAAAGCAA
>NC_051407.1:30985763-30985879 GCF_015228065.2 Penaeus monodon
TCGCTGTACAACGGCTCCCATACCTGATTTCAACTTTACTGGTGTTTACTCGGTTAAAAGGTAAGCAAGCCGGATATCGATACGATTTTTTTTGGTTTGGAATAGATAAAATTCAG
>NC_051407.1:30986221-30986430 GCF_015228065.2 Penaeus monodon
GATAACGCACGGAGGCGCCAGCGGCGTGTGAAGCGGTATGATGACAGAGATGTAGATCATGCTGTAGAAATTGTGTTGTCTGTGGTGACTGTGTTACACGTTGAGAGTTGTATCCTAAAAGAATTCATGACAAAACACAGTGGAAAAGACAGCATGCAGTATTTAACATGTTCATAAAATGTCTTTATTAAGTTAAGGGAGAGTATTGT
>NC_051407.1:30986664-30986991 GCF_015228065.2 Penaeus monodon
CTTGTTTTGGCACTGACTTGAGAGAATTCTTAGCTTTTACCAAGGTACGATAGACACGTATATCATTCTGCCACATCAGTAACAAAGGCTAGAGAATAAAATTTTGCGTTGAAAAAAAAAAATCGAGTAATTCTCAGATTTAATGTTTAATATTCTGAGAGAGTAGCGGGGAATGTCTGGCAAGATTTGCCGCACCAAGTCAAGACCGTCAAAAGTGTCAAAAGTGTTAAAAGTGTCAAAGGTATGCCAGGCGCAAAAAGGGATCCGGGCACTAGTACTAACACTTTCAGGATGCAGCGCAAGTCATCCAGCTTCTCGAACAACTAC
>NC_051407.1:30989065-30989256 GCF_015228065.2 Penaeus monodon
TAACGAACTGTTGATGTTGATACATTAATGATGATAGGTATTATTTTTATACTTACTACAGTTTCATTTCGTTACCTTTAATTCCACTTTGTTTATGTTCTCGTTCATATAATTCCTCATTTTTATCATAATCCCTTTGTACAAAACATAATATTAGATTATGAAGAACAAAAAGGTTTTCGCTTTATGAA
>NC_051407.1:30989287-30989964 GCF_015228065.2 Penaeus monodon
AACATGCATTTTCTCTTTTCGTTTTTGTAACAAACCTTGTCAATGTTCTTTTTTTTTTTAACTCTTTTGTAGAAGTTTCATAAACAAAACTAGTGGAGACCTATTTTTTGTTACGGGAATATATAATGAGGCTGAGAGTAACTGAGAAATATAGACTTAAATTCGTGAGGGTTTTGTGATACAGAAAAATAAATCAGATTTTTCTTTTTGAGTTCAGCGCCGTGCTTGCGTATGGTCCTCTCAAGTTTACATAACGGGCATAGAAACAGATCACACATACTCGTTTTCTGTGCATTTACATACTATTTTTTAAAGTAAGTGTCGTATTGAGTTTCTCTTGCTCTAACATATCATACCATATTACACTGAGCAAACTCTAGTGTATATTTGTTTCTGAGAGCATAGCCACAGAATCTTAAAGCCAAGGAGAGAATTCTATTTGAACAGTATATGAACCAATCTTTATCGAATATGTACATATCAGCTATCGAAGATCACGGTACGGTTTCCGAATGGGAGGGAGAAGGAACTATGATGAAGGGGAAGAACAAAAGGAGAATCATAAAACTTTTTTTTTTTCGTGGGATTACCATTGCTGGAAACAAAGCATGACAAAGCTCATTTATTTCATTTTTATTAGCACTAAATTATGTTATTAGAAAGATCGATAGTCTGAG
>NC_051407.1:30989999-30991759 GCF_015228065.2 Penaeus monodon
TTGATAGCTGATATGATTTCGAAATCAGGTTAAAATCGCCATTTTTCTTGTATTACACTTTATCGTGAATGTAAATCTGATGTGTTGAAACATTTTCCATTATATTTGAGCTTACGCAATAGTTGGTAAATGAACTCTCGAATAATGTGCGCGTTGTAATTATTATCCGTGTTGTGTGACGATAATAAATATCATGCATGTTTCGACTGAAGTGAACGTTTGGAGGAACATTAATATGTCAATTTCTTGAATGTGCTGCATTGAGTTACTCCGAGGGCTGTATTGAACAGCCTCAACTGTCCCTGTTGTGCTCTTAGTGAAACAAATGAATATGTTATTGAAGACAAGGTATGAAAAATTAGATCAGAACTTAATTGCTTTTCCTTTAAATGAAAAAAACGCCTATATTTCTAATTCATCAAATGTTAAAAATTTCAACTTTATATTTGTATTTACAAAACAGTAGCGTACTTTCGACATTTTTCTTAATACACTGCACATAAGTATAAAAGTACAGGCACGGACAAAAGCAATCACCACGCCTCTGATATCCTCTTTGTAACAGAAACTCCCTCTCTGCTTGGTGCGTCATAATGTGTGTGGGGATGGGGGGGGGGGGAGGGAGAAGTGGGAAAATGGGATGACTTGTGCGTACTGGTGGTTTCATAATTGCCTATTTATTTCATGCAGGTCATGCGTCGCAGGAGGTTTCATAATCGATTGCGATGATATCTAATCATGATGCATTACAGCCTTAGGCTTTTTTAGGTACGTGGTGATACCATGGACTGACTCGTGTGAGCAATTTACTGGCGTAGAGCTAGACATCTGTGCTTATGCTTAATAATCTACTTGTGAGCAGAGTAATGAGCATAAATCAGAAAGGTTTGTGTAAGAAACTTATTTCCCGAACTCGACATCTTATGCAATCACAGATATGCTTGAGTCCATAGCAAATGTATCTTCTCGGTATACACTCTGTGAAATATATTAAGTTCCAGGGTGTAATAAACTAAATTCTACTGCAACATGCGTTTCACATTATTGTTTTACAACATTAATAAATAAAAACGAAAACAAAGGCCGTTACTGACCTGCATAATACCAGGTACAGAGTCCAGTAACCTGTTCCAGTTTCTGCCTCCAGCCTCCTCGGTATCAATGAAACTATGCTGGCTGTGGATCGCCACGTGAAGTTATGTCAGAAGTGGCGATTTCCCGTCGTTCTTTCCCCACCATTGATATCCCCTTCACTTATGGCAGCTATCTAGGCCGACGGACATGACTGCGCACCTGAATAGGCATTTATCACACGGCTTTACACAATGCCATGGTGTTAGTGATATGCAGCTATATTAGATATAGCCACAGTGGATTATTAGACCTTTACCGCATGATCGAAATGAAAAGAAAAGAAAAAATAACAGTCACCCCCACCGTTTCTTCCCTTTCTTCCTTATTCCTACATACACTGTGACTCGCAGAAAGAGAGAGAAATTGCTAGCAAATAGGTGGTTATTTTTTGACCGAGACTGTACAGGCGTGTGTCAATTTAAAGCGCCTGTGGACCAATCATGAATTTAAAAAAACAAACAAACATATAGCATGGAAATAAATGTTATCATGCATTATCGATTCAACAAATCTAATGTAAATTAGAACGACTCATTTCTAGGCAACAGTATGTGGGAGGAAACTAGAATTATTTCAGCAATATAAAATATTTAAAGGGGTTATTTATTATTAAAATAATTGTAACT
>NC_051407.1:30992762-30993470 GCF_015228065.2 Penaeus monodon
CTCTCCAGCGCTGTGAATCGGGTGACGCGATCAGCTGTCGTACATCACAACGCCCCGCAGCGGATGGAGTGAGGATTAGATTAAGCACACAATTACGAAATCATAGCAGGAAATGTGCTTTAGTATTAGCAGAACGAGTATCATATATTATCATATCCAAGTAGAGCTGTATTCACTTGTGATTATATACGTTTCAGTGTTAGCCTCTGATACGTTTTATGTAAGTGTGGAAACAGTTCCTTTCCCGTAGGAGAGGCTGCTCGCGGAGGGCTGCAAGAGGGGTACTCGAAGGAGGACACAACGACGGGTGATAGATAGGAGTGAGGAAAAGGGGAAGGAATGAGTTGGTAGTGAGAGACACAGGAGGCTTAATGGAGAGGGGAGAGAGAACGACCAGGGTAAAGAAGACGAAAGTCTGCCTTTGAGGGACTTCTGTGATTTATTGGTCTGCGTGTCAGGATGTTCGTGGCGAGTGGGCGTCTGTAATAGGAAATAAATCGGTATAATTGACACATGTAGGAACTGAATGACTTAATAGAATTTACGAACGCATGGGTAAGAGGACACGTGATACAGATTTAAAGGTAAGTGTCTAAATTTACTTTTGAGTACAAACAAAGGAAAAGCATCCAATTTAAACGCAATGACGCCGTAGGTGTAGCGTGTCTGTTCAATTCTCGGAATCATCTTAGGCTATACAAGGGGAGA
>NC_051407.1:30994293-30994511 GCF_015228065.2 Penaeus monodon
GTATGATCCCTTTCATACAAGTCATATAATGTGAAACGTACGGCGAAAGAAGGGACAAGCGATAACGACGTAGAAATCCTACACGGGAGAGACAAAGGGACTAATGTACAATGGTAAGTGAAAAAAGGAGGAATAACATAAACAATAGAATAAAGTATGGATGGAGTATGGGGAGGGACAGAGGAGGATGAAGAAGACCTGGGGAGAGACAGGTAGAA
>NC_051407.1:30994555-30994621 GCF_015228065.2 Penaeus monodon
GGATCACACTTAATCACACGAAGGAGAGACACAGTAAAAAAGTTAAATATAAACAAAAGCGCATCG
>NC_051407.1:30994745-30994821 GCF_015228065.2 Penaeus monodon
TTATATTGCGAAGTTGAGAAGTCCCTTTGCACAATATATAGAATGAGTGAGGAGCAAGGCAACACCAAAAGTACGT
>NC_051407.1:30994892-30995029 GCF_015228065.2 Penaeus monodon
TTGCATTGCAGAAGTTGCCAGCGAGGGTTGCAAGTGCAGTCTCAGCTTTGTTGAAATTTAACGAAAGGGTGATCAACGGCCAGAGCATGCGTGCGACGGATGACTTAATGTGTTTTGTGCCGTTTAATAAACGCATA
>NC_051407.1:30995330-30996482 GCF_015228065.2 Penaeus monodon
GATAAGATGAAAGATATAAAGATAAAAGATATGTATGTATACATGCATAAATAAATAGAAAATCTTAGCAAAGGTAAAACATCTAAAGGCGGACACAGACCTACAAAATCCCATTTGTGGAGAACAGAATTAAAACCTCCTTCAGCCAAGTGCCGCAGAGAAGGGAGCGCGTCAGGCTGCAAGACTTCATATGCTATTAAAGGGGAATAGATTACTCGGGACCTCTGGGTCATATTGTTATCCTCGGCAACTCAGGGGCAGTAATATAATTCAAGAGACACTGTAACATCAACTGAACGAACACAAACAGTCACACAGAACGAAATCTGCAAAGTATATAAAGACAAAGTGCAGCTGGACGCACTGTTACACCCTACCACCAGCGGCTGCAGGGGGTTAAAAGGGGTGCATATATCATTCGAATGAAGTCTGGACAGAAGACAGTACATGTGCAAGTGACGCTTCATTATCTCCACTCTGACGGCTGAGGGTAACCTCGATTAGATCTCCCGAGTTTTGATCAACCTTATCAAAGCGTTGGATTGGGGATTTACTTTTATAACTGTGAAAATGTGTTTAATTTATGGCAAATGTCATTTCATAAACCAAGATGCGCATGGGAACTCTTTACATGAACTAATATTCATTTCAACAAAGGAATATATAATCTACCAACCAAAGAGACGGGAATTTCGCACACAACTAATCTCACACATAACTATTCATATCTGACGAATCATTACAATCATTACTCGCACCAACAACTAACTTTCACTGAACATTACACCAGCCATCTCACGAATAGACAACAACAGCCATTAAAACCAAGAACCCCGTATTATATGCATAACACTCGTGTCAAAATCAGTATTCATTCAGGAAGCATACCATACACGACTCCCTTTCCCTACCCTCTCCCATATAATTTCAATCCCCCGATTTTCCGTTATATACGAATGATGGCTTTTGCACAGAACAGCAGTACATATGTGGCAGTCAGTCACCAGCAGGGAACAGGGAGCTAAGGGGGAATTTTCAGTTTCCGATAAATCTATAAGGCTGTCACAATTAAGCTGTGTTATTGCTTCGCCTACATAATTCCAATGATTATCGTGTAATAATACCATTGCTGAATTGGAGCCGTACAAGGTA
>NC_051407.1:30997016-30997090 GCF_015228065.2 Penaeus monodon
CAAATCCTTTCATTTGATCTCTTTCGAGGACAGCTGCCAGGTAGACAGGAAATTAAGCCCTAACATCAATGCTT
>NC_051407.1:30997132-30997211 GCF_015228065.2 Penaeus monodon
CGTAATAATGATCTTCCTTCATCTCGTGTTCATTTTTGCCTTTCTTTTTTGCGTATTTGATTTTTTTATGAGCGTACTC
>NC_051407.1:30997647-30998486 GCF_015228065.2 Penaeus monodon
AAACTCACGTAAGGACTTGACAACAAGATTAAAGAATGATTTTTGCAATCGGTGAGCTTACTGTTCGAATTTTCGTGTTCCATTCCAGCCACAGTGATTGGCTGATTGATCGGATTTGTTTGACTTCATAGTAACCATTCTTCATGATGATTTAATTTCAACGTTTTGAAATATAATCATGGTTATTAATTAATTCCCTCTCGCCAGGTATTTCTTTTGAACATTTTCATTTGAAATATTCCGTCTCCTCTTTTGACACCGCGTTGCAAAAATTCAATTAAAATCAAGAGACAGTGATTGACTCCCTCCCAAACCCCAAGCCCCCCCCCCCCCTTAAGTAAAAATCTCGAAAAAATATTTCGAAGATTCACCAAAGAGTACGACTTCCAGTATATTTTAATAACTCGTCTCTATCAAACAATATTTTCTTGCATAACGACTGCCCTTCATTTGGAAGACTTATGAAAAATTCCTCTTGCGGCCGAACTCAACACATTAGTAACGCCCAATCAAGCTCGGATTTTTGAAGCACTAAACTCGCCCGGCCTTTGTTCAATCTCAATCAATAATAGCGCATTTAAACTAATTAAAAAATACCGGTGTTTGTCGGTAATCAGACCGAAACAAAACCAGGTTCAACGGCCTCGCTTTCCTTTAAAATAACGGACAGAAAAAGTCCACGGAAGTGACTTCATTAAATTGAATTACGCCAAAACCAGCGCCACCTGCCGCCGCTTTATAAATACGTGTTAGCTGTGCACGCTGCAATTCTCAGGCTGCTTGATGTAAGAATTTCCGATGATTTCAAGTGGGGTGAAAATAATAATAAGTAGGTTAGG
>NC_051407.1:30998929-30999141 GCF_015228065.2 Penaeus monodon
ATAAGCTGTCGTATTGTTTCCATAACGACTGGATTATTAAACTAGTATATCAACACTTAATCCTTGAATGACGAAAACACAGATATGAAAATGAACAACTTACTTACACACGGAACACAAAGGCACATTATAAACTTGGGTATAATACCTTAATCCTCACTTAGTTATGTCGTGTAATCTCTGCTAGGGAATTATTTCCTTTCGGAGACTGA
>NC_051407.1:30999169-30999348 GCF_015228065.2 Penaeus monodon
TGAAGCTGTAAGAAACGTAACATTTCTTAGTTCTTATGGGATATATCCTGCATTTCATACAGTACTTATATGCCGTATTAAAGTATGCAACACGTTTATTTATTTTCCCAGAGTACTTTCGTTAGATGAAAGTCTTAAGGGATTGTAGCCATGTAAAGGAATATCAAAGACAGTATCCT
>NC_051407.1:30999374-30999749 GCF_015228065.2 Penaeus monodon
ATCTGGCATTGATAATCAGTCAAATACTCGAAAAAAGGAGACACAAGCTTTGAATAAAATTAGTTTCCCGTGTCTTCTTGTATTAGTGAATGTTGTAATCATAGAGGGTAGTGCGTTCTTCTACATTTATATTGTGATATGTCTTATATCTTATCTTTAGTAGGGATTAAAATCAAAATGTATTATGCTCATATGACGTCGCTAAGACATTATGAGGATATATTCATGTTTCTGAAAGAATTATTTTATATCTGAAGCTCAAGTCAGAATAAAACTATATCATGATGTTAGATCCGTTCTTCACGAGTCAGGGATTTTTTTTTTTTTAGCAGACAGTTTAGTTTTATGTAAAACGATATCAAGTTGAGTTCCCCT
>NC_051407.1:31001858-31002387 GCF_015228065.2 Penaeus monodon
TTTAACACGACTTGAAGTGTCAGTAGAGTAGCTCTTAATATGATAAATTATTATAAATGTTGAGAAACTGTAAATGTTGTTCTTAAAATAACCGATTTTTAAAGACAAGTACCGATATTTTGGCCCATGATTCCAAAGTCACACCTGCAAAATCATGTATAAAATAGCAATTTGTCTTAATTTCACTTACTTGAGTGTCTCTCATTTCCATCGAACACCACATCAACCTCACGCACCTTATTTATGCGTATTTTTTAAAATATCAGTCCTGGCGGAGAGCAAAGCCAGCCCAACACACTGGGATACGTGACTGTTGAAATCCATGGACTATTGAGATGTATTGGCTGTTGAAACGCGATAAATCTAGCAACACCGTTAGCAGAATAACAGAAGATATCGGTAACAGCGCACTGAAAGTAGGCTTTATTGTCTCTCGGATCGGGTTCTTAAGATCCCTGAGCTCACCTACGAGCTATAGGTTTCGGGGAGATGGTCTCTGAAACTCGTACTTACAAGGTTTTGCAAAGGG
>NC_051407.1:31003805-31005571 GCF_015228065.2 Penaeus monodon
GTAAACCTATTGCATGCGAGCCATAACATCTTATGCTTTATGTGCAATCCATAAGTAATCCGAAGGTTAAACTGAAAAACTATTTAGTTGAAATCTAGTTCATATTGTGAAATAATAAACAAATATTTCTCACGCCTTCAAAATGTTAATCCTATACTGAGGAAAAATTAAATTAAATGTGGAATGTATGTTCATTGTGAGAGACTCAACTAAATATAAATAACAGGTAAGAGGAGCATAAAATCTTTACTAACCGTGCATAGCGGATCTCTCTAAACCTGTGATAAAAGGTCACCCAGAGAGCCACAGGACGTCATAGTTTTGAATCTTGTACGTCGGTATTTATCTGTGTTCATTGCGTTCATTTGTTTTTAAGTTGTAGCACTATCAGTTTTTTATTAAAGTATTTTTGTTATGTTATTAAAAGGCCCGATATTATCTTTCGAATTACAGATACAATCAATGCTGACAAAAGTATATAGCGGAGTTACCCCCTTGTCCTGAGGAAATCCAATATAAACACAAACTTGGTAAATTTTAGAAGGAAAACGTCGCTTGCTGAAGCTAAAAATGGCGCTCAAAACCATTTTGATTTTGGCACAGGCATGCTCTAAACTGAACCAAAGCAAATGGAACCTTTGTACGCAGAACTGTCGATGTATTTACCAACCCACCATGGCTTAACAACAAATCCATGGCCTAATTCTCTATACTACACACGAGCGTGTCATATGTACGGGGACATGGCGAGATGAGGCCGTTTGTTTGGATTATATTCTCCTTTGGTTAAAGATCCAGTTACTAAATACACCCACGTTTATCACGAGAGGCGGCGGGAGCTGACAGACAGCATCGAGTAGATAGGGAGGGAGCCTGCACATAACAGCAACAACGTCAGAGTTACATCAAAGTTCAGACAAAGGGAACAATATTCAGTGCCATCAGATGGCTTTTAAGTTGCTACAAAGAGGAATGAATGATTCTGTAGATAGGACAGACTGTAGATGTCACAGATATACAGTATATAAGATAGACTATAGGTGTCATAGATGTATACAGCAGGTAAGATAAACTAAAAATATCACAGAGATATACATTAGATAAGATAGACTCCAGATTTCACAGAGATATACAGCTCTCACTATACGAACGTATCTTTAAGGCTGCAACACAAACCGATCGATTCAACATACAAGCAACGTGACCCTGTCTGCTGCTTCGCTTAAATAATCAAACCATAACAGGAAACTGCTTGCCCTTGAAGAGACTTTGATAGCTTCTTATGTTTTCCTTCACATACAGTTAAGAAAACGCACGCCATCATGAAGGGAAAATGGGACACTGAGATCCCCGATCTCCAATCTTATAATATTTCCACTATATATTATCAAGAAAATTACATAATAACCATTATTTCCAAGTCGTCGGACAAAATTCAGACTTAAGTTAAATTTATGCTTTTCGTGCACTCGCATGTAAGCAAAATTGGTATTTATGAAATGGAAGGGCGAGTGTGAAGCTCCGATACGACGCAGGCTTGAAAATTAGTGAATTTAAATTGAGTAAATTTATATATCTTAATGTAAAGAAGTGTAAAACAACAACAACATACAAGTAATCAACTTGCATTTCATAAGAAGACAAACAAATAGATGCTTTGACCAGATAGATTTTTTTTAAGATAAAAAAAAAAAAAATCGAAAGATAATAATTCTAAGATATATTAACGCAGCGAGGCATGGTCTGCTGGTAAATAACCAAACGTC
>NC_051407.1:31006157-31007025 GCF_015228065.2 Penaeus monodon
ACATTTACTTAAACACTGTGTCGACCTTTTTCACAGTTGCCTCACTAAAGCTCCCCCGCGCACGCTTACATGCTTGTACATTTACAGGGAATCCATTCGACCTACAGAAACTTTGTTACGATGACGAATACATAGCGTTCGAGTCCCTGTTAACATATAAGGACAACAGAATTCAGTTGTGTATGTTTCCTAGGCTGTCCCTATGGTTTTGTTTATATTTTGCAAAGACTATATCAGCTACAAAATCATGGGGAAAAGGCATTAAGGTGAAAATTTGACATGAATCGATTATTTTTGCATTTGAAGAATTTTTAGTTCGTATCAACTGCAAACTGTAGAACAATATATATATTTATTTCCTCCATTTGAGAAAAGACTCGCTTGTCGTACACATATTTGTTCACTGAACCTACCTACTGTGAAATAAAAGCGATTCACATGCTGCAACCTTCCTTTAACCCTTGTTCCATATTTCGCAGCATGATATAGGTAATAAGAGGTATTGACATTTGTATTACGAAGAAATTAATCGTTTGTCGAACAGTTTATCATGCAAGAGCATGCTTAGGTAGAGTTCTTATTACTCGCAGTTACTAATTTCAATAAGTAATCATGTGTAATACTCTCACAGGAGATTATTGAAACCTTCATAATGGGAAAATTGTGCGAGGAACAAAAAGAGAAATGCTTCTTGTCTCTGCAGATTAGATTGTTTGTCATTCTGTTTATTGCAAAGATGACAAAACGCAATTATGAATGTTAGTGTTTTTTTCCATATATAAACAACAACAACAATAAATAGATTAGTCATTCTGTAACATATCACTACATAGAAGCTCAAGAGCCTGATCACTTTTAAACTATTTAC
>NC_051407.1:31007133-31007422 GCF_015228065.2 Penaeus monodon
CTTTATTTTTTTATGTAAACCTCATATCATTCTTATGCTAACGTTAAAAAAATAAAATCATAGGTTACATAGAACGTAGTACGGTAGGCGCACTCATTTTCCATAAATAGATGACTTTATTTCGATCATCTGATGTGAACAAGCGGCATATTACAATGCATAAAATCTCTCGTGTTATGCCATTATATCGGTGGCGCATTCGTATTTGTGGGCATTAATGTAAACAGATTCAGAAATGACGTTTCGGACTATCAACAATAAAAAAATATAGAGAAATATATTGGAAAGC
>NC_051407.1:31008858-31009056 GCF_015228065.2 Penaeus monodon
AGCGTCCTGCAACCAGCCACAGGGGAGAGGAATGATAGCTGAAAAACAAATATTGTGCCGAGCGAGCATTCAGCACGATAGCGTTAAATAGTGTCCTTTGGTAATCTCTTTGTTTTTCAGTACCGTACACCAGTTAAATGGTACGTCCATTACGTATATAGAATAAAATGCCAAGTATAAAACTAGATAAACTGAAAT
>NC_051407.1:31010321-31010448 GCF_015228065.2 Penaeus monodon
GACAAACAAACACAAAATTACATACAAACCCAACACATATATTTTCCCTATCTTCTATCTATATATGTAGGTACGTGCAAAAGGGTTTGGCGTGTGTTTTTATTATGTAAACACAGACACCCCAAAC
>NC_051407.1:31011355-31011479 GCF_015228065.2 Penaeus monodon
TCCCTTTACGTTTTTAAAAAAGGGGGCTCTCTGATTATTCTGTTTTCCCTTTTGGTTTTGTTGCGTTTTTAGGGGCATCGGTTTTTTGATTTCATTCTTGGGATATAAACCTTTTCTGTCTGGG
>NC_051407.1:31011521-31011685 GCF_015228065.2 Penaeus monodon
AAATCTGGTGCCAAATAAAAGTTTATTTATTTTTTTTATTTTTAATTACATTTTCGCAAAATCATTGTTTTTTTCTTTTTTTAGTTTTTCTAATTTTATGTTGTCCTCGTTTTACCGGGAAATTTCCCTGTCCCTTTAGCTGAAATGAAGGGTTTTTTTTTTTT
>NC_051407.1:31013330-31013689 GCF_015228065.2 Penaeus monodon
TTAATTTTCGAAAATATTTTCATTAATGATCAAATTTCTCCGTCATAAGAAGCTTCTCTTAATAACCCTAAGGTGTTTATCTGTTTCCATCCGTCGCCTTTAAGGGCAAAGTCTGCTTATAATCCACCTAGAAAAATTTCCTCATTGACGAATGCTCACATAAATTCCGTCCGCTAGGTAAATACTTAAGAAATGGCGACGCAGCTAAATTACGATCATACTTTGTCTCCGGAAGTAGTTCCAGAGAGACAGACAGTTTCCTAAGCTTTATTCGTGAATTGTGATTCTCATTTCGGTCTGAAAGTTGGAAGAGCAGCGGATTTTATGACGGGCGTTGCGGGTGGAATGGGAAAGGGACA
>NC_051407.1:31015059-31015196 GCF_015228065.2 Penaeus monodon
GAGGCAAGCTTTCGGTAAACATCCTGTTGCTATCACCTACCTGATGACGTTTGTGCATGAGCAAGAACACTCACACACATTTCAGAAGATTTAATCGAAGTTATTTATATTAATTCACAGAACATTCTACATATGTG
>NC_051407.1:31020533-31020620 GCF_015228065.2 Penaeus monodon
TAAAATATATTTTTACATAATATTTTACCCATAAATTCAACATAACAGGGCCGCACCCTACACCCCTATATATGCTATATATAAAAA
>NC_051407.1:31021701-31022033 GCF_015228065.2 Penaeus monodon
ATCGGGTTCCCCAAATAAAAACAAAAGATAAAAGAGAGGACTGCAGGAAAAAACACACAAGACAAATCATGCAAATCCCGAGGGCTGGCTCGCCTGTCTGAGGAAATGAATTGCTGAGAGAAAACACAGGGAAAATCTGAGGAAATGAATTGCTGAGAGAAAATTGGGAAAATTCGCATTAAAATGTAAATAATTCTGAGAGATTAAGGAATAATAAAAAGGTAAACTGTAGAGCCTAAGGATATTTTATCTCTTCCTATTTTGAGTCTTACCAATCATGAAATATGCATACAATATTATTGCATATAGATAAAGAGAACTACGGAGAGGTT
>NC_051407.1:31024319-31024868 GCF_015228065.2 Penaeus monodon
ATAACATGTTTCCCCTCTCCATGCAGTCATATTCGCACTGCTTCAAATGTATGAAAATGAAATGCACTTAAAGAATAAGTGTATTTGCTCTCCTACTTTACGTCACTTAAAGTGGACCGGATGATTAAATGACACGTCCTTTAGTAAGGTGCATATCCATATTATTTTGTCACGGGTATCTCCTTACAACGAGTCTTTGGCATCGATACGAAAAAAAGACAAAAGGGATTCGAAAAGATTCGCGACGTTCCGGAGTAGACCCACATACCTTTTCTCACTCATTCCTTGTTCTCCTCTCCTGGTACGGCGCTCTCTGTCCCTCTCCCTCTACCGCAAGGAGCCTCACGCCGAAACTCAGCAGGAAACATTAAACTTGAACATCTATTTCGCTGCTGATTTACTACCCTTCAGCAACATCAGGATCCGGTGTAAAACTGCCGTTACTTGGGGCCTTTCCCCATCCGGCCGACAGACAAAGTGGTAATTCCATCTAGTGTTTAGTGCGGCATCACGTGGCGACTGGAAGGAAGGCGGGGGAGGAGGAGGACG
>NC_051407.1:31024907-31025069 GCF_015228065.2 Penaeus monodon
AGGAAGTGGGCGTGTCCATAGCCTATCCACGTGAAGACCCGCCCCGACCACACCCGAGAGCCATCACTCACAACTACATCTAGCGGCCGGGCATCGCGAATACACCACCACGCATATAGAATCGTTGAGTTCCCGACCAAACGCACTGACGTTCCTGTGGTC
>NC_051407.1:31026214-31026279 GCF_015228065.2 Penaeus monodon
GATTATGGCGCAGAGGCTCACTAAGGCCAAGCTAAGCCCAGGCAGCTTTAGGCCTGTCCACTCGC
>NC_051407.1:31026338-31026482 GCF_015228065.2 Penaeus monodon
CTGAACAAAAGACAGGTCTAAAATGAAGTGCAGCCGTCGTGAATCTTCTAAATCTTTCGTCATTTATTTTGGCGTCCACGCTAAACTTTCATTAATAGTCAATAAAGTTTGGTGTTATTGATTTGCTGAAACAGAAATTCCTTT
>NC_051407.1:31026559-31027567 GCF_015228065.2 Penaeus monodon
GTCGATTTGGACTCAAACTAAAAAACATTGTCGCTTCAAAGCCAAAAGACTTTCACAAAATCGGATTAACACCCAAAATAACAGCAGATTCGGAGATATTGCTCCATTTCTAAAAAAAAGAGGAGTATTAGCTTCTTATTCGACTCATTTTTGGGGTTTTAAATATGAAATTTAATTGATGCCGAGCTTTTATATTTGTAATTCAGACGAGGAATGGAATTTCATTATAAATGAAATTCAAACGATGCAGAGATAGGTTTTAGAAATGAAATTCAGTCGATGTAAAGCTAGAATTTAGATACGAAAATTCAGTCGATACATAACTTAGATTTGAAATTCAAATGAAAGAGAGCTTAGTTTTAAATATGAAATTCAGTCGATGCTGATTTTGGTTTCTGATATTAAAATATTGATTAATTCCCCCTGATCCAGCAACAATTTCCTCGCATATTTAGCAGGCAGAAACATTTCTTTCTAACAAGTAAACGCTATTAGACTTCAATTAAAAGCAAGTCAATATTCTTTTGATGCTAAATGAGAACAATTGCACAGTGAGCACAATAAGACTTTCACAATAGGATAAGTTGCCAAGTAAAGTTTACCAAATTCAGGAGTTATACACCGAACAATACTCGAACAATTAAACTGGCATAATTAGTTTGTAAATCACCGAAAAAACTCTTTGAAAGTGGTAGGAATTTGCGATCTATTTCTTCATATGATTAAGATAAGTAGAGATCGCATGATTATAAATCCTAAAAAAAAAAAAAAAAGTCTATTTCTTTTCCCTACTTCTTCAACGCCTCCTTCGGATAAACCATAAACTGACATTGCCCTTTTTCTCTCCTTTTATTCCTGTCAATCACCGCGATTCCCGAGCATTTTCCTCTCGGCAGATAATCTAAGTCACTCTGCTCTAAAAACGGGAAAGTGCTGCTCCGCCACCGAGGGTTCTGGTTGGCCAACAGGACACGATGAAGGAAGGAGAGAGGGAGGGAAGAAAAAACG
>NC_051407.1:31028282-31029286 GCF_015228065.2 Penaeus monodon
ACAGCGGTGTTGATTGCGTAGGGCAAAAGGCGGCCATTTTTACCCATCTCTTGCAGGTTGATTGGCCGCCCTTTGTGTTCGGTCTGCTCGTGTTCGCCCTTTTCCACCAAGATGAGGATTCAGTCTGTGTAGTCGTGAATATCTGCGTCTGGTTCCATTTCTTGTTAATGTATACGTGTATTAATAATTTGTGTATATTATTTTGTCTCGTAATGGTTGTTCTATTTAACTATAACTGTTTGATGTTATTTTTGTGTACTGTTTGTTTGACTATTATTATTGCTTTCGTGTCTGATCGTGTGTTCGTCTGCAGGTCGGAGTCTCCACACACCATTATTCAACGTGATCATATTCCTTTTTCTTAACTTCCTCTCTTTTACACTCCTCTGCTTTCTCTAACCCACTTCATTCTTCCCCTCTCTATCATTCACCATCTCCCTTTATCCTTTTTCGTTTTCCTCGCTTGCTCTTATGCTCTTTCCTCTCCCCAACTTCGGAAGGCAAAAGTTATCCTCTCTCATCGCTCTTCCTCTGAACGTCTAAGACCTTCCCAACTTCCGAGACGAAGGAGATCTCGCGAGGACGCTGCTTGAGAGAACACCCTCGCACCTTCCCCGGGAGAGCTTTTCATCTCATTTTGATGGCCTCGGGAGCTCGTCAAGCTGAAATGTCTTTTTGCGTCGGGCGGGTCGGGCCGGAGGAGGAACGCGCGCGAAAGAGGCGTGGGAGAGTTACAGAAGACGCCCGCGAAACGCCTCGAAGTTTGCCCCCCCCCCACCGCTGAAGGAATTGCGATCTCCAGCCGTGGACGACGAAACAGGTGTGAGTGTGTTTATTCGGCGACGGGGGTGGGGGTGGGGGGAGCGGAGGCCAACCTTGTTAAAACATTTCGTGTCAAACTGTATTTGTTTTTCTCCCATTATGGTGTTTTTTTCTGTACTGCATCAGTTGTGCACTAACACACGGGGAGAGAGGGAGAGGGAGGGAAGATGAGGGATGAAGAA
>NC_051407.1:31029372-31030210 GCF_015228065.2 Penaeus monodon
GTAAGTAAGGTTTCGACAGACAAATACAGAAACATATAAATACCTGATGTGGTCATATCTTCACTCTCCTATGCACACTTTAATTAGACGGCCATTCAATTTTGATTTCCCCGCAGGATTACTGACTCTCGATCATGGCATGTTGAAGAAAAATGAGACGGCTCTGATTGCATAGGTTTGGTGCTGTTGAGATCGGTTGAAAATGATATATGCTTTCCATTCACTGCATCATTATCGGTAAAACTCTCGACATTTTCAACCACAAGGCTTAGTATTCTAGTGGCACGCCACCTTCAACACCAGCATTATTACCACAGTGACCCTTGTTTACTGATACCCCAGTAACAAGTCTAAAACTGTTACCAATTCTCCTTCATCCCAAAGATTAACACGCCAGAAACCACTGTTACCTTTCCACAGCTACCACTTCCCCGTATACCCTTAATCCTAAGGATTAATGCTACAACTACCACTATTACCCTTTCACCACGTACGTATTATGCTAAGATTAGTAACACAAAACTGCTACTACCGCTCTACCACATGTCCTCCATCCAAGGGTTAGTACCACAACAACCGCTGTTATCATTCACCACACACCTTTCATTCCCAAGGATTAGTACCACAGCAACTGCCTTTCCACTGTACGTACCATTCATATCACGAATTAGTACCATATCTACCACTGTTATCCCTTTCTTCATCACCACAAGCAAACCGTCATTACAGGAACTCACTCGTTCGCCGCGAGATAAGAACTGCAACAATAAATACACAGCACGGGTTGTTGGCCTCAGTACGCTACAATCTTATCAGCCAAGACCAACAGCTTGGCGTT
>NC_051407.1:31030446-31030520 GCF_015228065.2 Penaeus monodon
GCCTTAGTTAAGGTGGCAGTAGACAAGTCTTGAAATGGATTGCCACTGCTGCTGTGATTTTAGAGCAAAGTATT
>NC_051407.1:31030641-31030715 GCF_015228065.2 Penaeus monodon
TGTTTAGGATTATTTAGGTGTCTATAATTTTTATTTTATTTTTACGTTATTGCTAAGAGAAACAAGGGAACAAG
>NC_051407.1:31031037-31031103 GCF_015228065.2 Penaeus monodon
GCTATGGCAACTAGGTCTGACGGTTGCAAGAGGGGGGGACTCTAAGGTAGAACAGGTGTGAGCATA
>NC_051407.1:31031182-31031336 GCF_015228065.2 Penaeus monodon
CACACACACAAAGGTGTTGAGTAAGACAAAGAGAAACTAACAAAAGCAGAAGTGGAATGCACTAACAAACAAAATAACGAGGTGACAAGATAATCTAGTGAAAAGAAATGGGTAATTGAACAAATAAACAAAGAACAGAATAATAGTTGGAACA
>NC_051407.1:31033479-31033963 GCF_015228065.2 Penaeus monodon
GTCACTGTCAATCAGATCATTCTCTCTTTCCTCCTTTTTCTGCTATTTAATTCCTAACCATCCCTTTTTCGGCTCACTTATTTTCGTCACCTATACCTCAACGTATACCTTTCCCAAAAGGCTAACTCATTCCGGCATTCATACATATCGCACATACTTCTTAATATTTCCACCTTGTAAACTTATTCAGATAATAACTTACTTGCTTTAGATTGCGGGAATACAGGAGCAATGTGGTGTTGAGGAAGCACTGTCAGATAAATCAATACCCATGAAGGCAGGTCATACGTGGACATTCGCTGTCGACAAATACAGCATCGGTTGTCACTCAGGCGTAATGTGTGGACCACGAGGTATTGCATATAAGATTGAACTAAAGGCTACAGTAGATTTGTGTTTTAGTGCAGGTTTAAGTTTCGCTTGTATCATCTGGTGTCACTAAGACTTCAGAAAATGAAATTTGCTTATGCAGTACTAAGTGGTG
>NC_051407.1:31034124-31034229 GCF_015228065.2 Penaeus monodon
AATAATAATAGCGGTTTATTAAAAATATGCAGCTAATGAGCTAAAAAATATATATTTAACAATAGTTCAAACATAGTGAGAAAGCAAGTTCGTCACTGGCATACG
>NC_051407.1:31045655-31046398 GCF_015228065.2 Penaeus monodon
ATACAACAGCAATTTCAGCAGTCGTAATGGGGCTATTCTTGTACCTGGCAAGCCTTCAGCGAATCGAAACAAGCTTGTTAAAGGTGCGACGAGGAGGAGCGGCAGCAGGGGGCAGGAGGCCACAGGGACGGGGGTTCTTCAGGAGTCTGCGTCCAAGGGCTTGTTAGGTCTAGCGTGCTAAGAGTATCATCATAGTTTTGGTATGAAGGGCCGAGGGTGATTTTGACTTTTGCATACGATCGAGTTTCTGCATCAACGTGATCATATTGCACGGTTCTGTAGAAGGGAGACCGAAGGCTTTTGAGCGTCGCAGTGTGTAACCTGTAGGTGAATTATCTAATGATGTTGACATGTTCATTCCACGATGATTTGTTGTCGATAGTGAGGTGAGGTAGACTCGACCATCTGCAGTATTTGGTCGCAGAAGGTGAGGACGGGAGGAGGGGGTAGGTTGACGGCAACGTTAAGCTTAATGAAGACTGTCTTTCTATTGTTGACAATAACGGCTGTCGGAGGCCCAGGTGATGTCGCCGTAATCATGATTGTTGTTATTGATCGCTGATCCTATTGTAGAATTATCCACATATTTCCAGTAATGGGCGGTGTCCACCAGAGCACCACTGGCCAGCATCAGAAGCAGAAGGGTCCCAAACACATCCCCGAGGCACGACGTAAGTCAGGGAGAGGAAGGTGGAGGTCGACCCTGATATCCGAACCACCTGTTGGCGGTGACTAGGGCCACA
>NC_051407.1:31047184-31047261 GCF_015228065.2 Penaeus monodon
TTAAATATAAAATTTTTATATTTTTAAAAGTATTATTTTTATTTTTTTAATTTTTTATTATTATTAAAATTTATTAA
>NC_051407.1:31047484-31047665 GCF_015228065.2 Penaeus monodon
TTTAAATATTTTTTTAATATAATGAAATGTACATACTATTTATATAAAAATTTTTTATATTAATATATTTATATATAATATTATATATATATATATAAATGTTATTTAAAAATATTTTAGAAAATTTTTATATATATATATATAATTAAATATATATATATTTGGTTGTTGTTTGTGGTTG
>NC_051407.1:31047726-31048322 GCF_015228065.2 Penaeus monodon
AAAATTTTTAATTTTTATTTTATTTAATTTTTTTATTAAAAACATTTTATTATTTGCTTATTTTTTTATTTAATTTATATAATATTTTTTTATTATTTTTTAATTTTTTAATTTTTATATTTTGGGGTGTGTGGTGTGTGTGTTGTGCGTGTTTTGGGTGTTATTTTAATATAAAAAATTATAATTACTTTTTTATTATATTATATTTTATATATATAAATTTTATCTTGTTTTTTTATTTTTATTTTTTTTATTTTTTATTATTATTATTATTTTTTTTATTATCATTATCATTTTTTCTTTTTTTTATTATTATTTTTATTATATTATTTTATTATCATTATTAAATTATTTCTTTTATTACTATTGTCCTTTTACATAAAACATAATATATAATTATTAAAATAATAAATAAATTTTTATTATATATATAACACACCCCAACAACACAACACACACATATCATATAATATTTTAAAATATCTATTTTATATATTATATATATTAATATATAATTTAAAAATTATATTATATATATATTAATATTTTTATAATATATATAAAAATTTTTAAAACAATATATATTACTAATATAC
>NC_051407.1:31055938-31056143 GCF_015228065.2 Penaeus monodon
TTTCCTTTAACCTTCTATCTGTCTGTCTAACCGTTTATCTATATAAACACACTTACGGTGTATGGGTGTGTTAACTAGTTATGTAAATAATTTTTTCTTGGTGTTTTTTTAAGAACCTTAAGTCTGTTTATAATATATTCTGCTAAATGATTTCCCCATAAACATTGGCGGTGTAATACGTAAAGCAACTAAAATATATGATATT
>NC_051407.1:31057687-31057901 GCF_015228065.2 Penaeus monodon
CCAGACAATTTTACCCCTGGCAGATACACAAAATTTTGTAAAATCCCTAAAGCAGAAAAAAAATTTGGTTTTTGAAAAATGTGCCCCCGGGGGGAAATTTGGGGGCCCCCATGTTTTCACTGCCCCTTTTAACCTTTAAAAAAAAGGCGGGCTAAAAACCTACATAAAAAACTATTATCTCAATAAAAACCCAAAAAAAAACTTCAGGTTTTAT
>NC_051407.1:31057940-31058527 GCF_015228065.2 Penaeus monodon
TTTTTTGGGTAATCAAAACGTCAACAGGCCGTGAAGGAGCAAAAAATTAGTGAAAAAAAAATTAATAAGAAAAAAAGAAAGTTGAAAATTTAAAAAGCATATCACCTATTTAAAAATTTCATCTAAAGAAAAAATACAAAAACAATGATATGCTTTAAATAAGGCGAAAATATTTTCTTTTTTCTTTCCCAAATACATTCAAAACTTTAGATTGGTATTAAAAGGGGAATAAAACTTCAGATTATTACAAAATAAATAAAATAAAAAGTCGGGCCCAAAAATGTACTAGTTCTCCCTTACCTATAATCTAATAGTCATTCTTGAAAAAAGCCCAAAACATTCAATATATTTTTCATTCACTTTATTCGTTCTTTTTTTAATCTGGATATTTCTGGGAAAAAATCTCTTTAAAACATCAGTAAAATTTTATTGGAAATTATGGACATTTTTCCTGAAAAATAAACACAGAAAGGGAAAATATATTTATCCTTTAACTCTTTTTTTTGTTATATTAATATTTTTTTTAACCTTTTTCCCCCAATTTTTTATCCCCAAACAAACGTTGGGAAAAAAAACCCAATTTCCCC
>NC_051407.1:31058942-31059804 GCF_015228065.2 Penaeus monodon
CCCAAATGTCGAAACAGCCCTGAAAGTGGGTTTGGGGTTAACCTTTTTATTTCACGGGAAACACTTCCAATAAACCAACAGGGCAGCCACCTTATGTCACGCCCATTCCAGTCTCAAGAAAGGAATATCTAGCAACTCTTAAATCCGGAGTACTTTGATCCGCCAAGTCCCTTTTTTTTGGGGGGGGGCAAGTGTTGTATAGCAATAAACATATTCTATAAGAGTTTAAAAAATCAGACATATAAACACAATTATTAATTGTTAGCCGATAAGAACAAACAGAAGACAAATCGGAGTGCTCATGAGGCTGGGGCGAGTTGCCAGTTTTTCCTTTTCTGAGACTGGACCACTGATCTCAAGGGTAGAAGACTGAATCGCTCTCTGGATCCTCTGGCTGCCTTCAGGTCATATATTATCTGCAGACATCCTTCAAAAGCATTCTCGCTCTCTTCCTAATACGAAAGTTGTAACCACATAACATTAGCTTCATTTTGTGACCCTCAGTATCACTGGTATTGGCCGTAAACATGCATTATTCTCGCCTGTATCGAAGCTTCACTAGCAACAAAGGAACCTTGCTCATGGTTCATGTCGCCGATCACGCGTCATTAATTTTGCAGTGTATCATTTTAACTGTTGGATATGATTTCGATTTGATATAATAGTTGTTGGATCTAATATAATTGTTAGATTTATTGAAATTGTTGGTTTTCATTAAATTGTTGGGTTTAAATACCTTTGTCGGATTTGATTGTAGAAATTAATTTAATTGATGAATTTAACTTTAACGAGTTTTAATTTTGTTGCTAAAAGACTCGAACGGGTTGAGACTACCGTTCAGAAAATGCTCAGAAAACGCAAA
>NC_051407.1:31060109-31060193 GCF_015228065.2 Penaeus monodon
TAATGTACTGAAAAATCCGCGTATCCTGTAATTAACAAAATATAAACAAAGACTCCGAATCAAGACAAACTATCAGATAGAATT
>NC_051407.1:31060945-31061173 GCF_015228065.2 Penaeus monodon
AGCCGAACTGATTTATGTCCGAGGAGAGACAGGGCCACCAATCAGGCACCAGATCCCTTTATCAGAAAGTCTCGAGGGCACTTTACTCGGACTCAAGCAGAAATGATTACAGGTAAGGGAATTTGCAAATACGGTATGTAGAGTGTAGAATGGAAATCAAGCAAATGAAGAATGATGTAGAGGTTTTAGAACTTTATTACTAAGTGGATGATAACATAATGTGGTTCT
>NC_051407.1:31061217-31061542 GCF_015228065.2 Penaeus monodon
GGAAAGGGGGGGGGGGAGGGTCCTCCGAGTGAATAAAATATCTTAATTTTCTTAATCCAAGAAAAGCTTTTCTCTTCATTGAAATTCATCACAAAACACGGATAAAAGTGTATACTGCGCGTGTTGAATTTCTTTACCTGTTTTATTGTTTTAAATCATGTACATTACTTAAGATTAGTTAGGTGTTAGATGAAGATAATTCTAGGTAATTCCATTGTTATGATGATGATAATTATTGTTGTTTTGTTGATATTGTTGATATTGTACCATTATAATTGTTGTAATTTGTTTTTGTTTTGTTGCTGCAATTATCTGTATTTTAAAC
>NC_051407.1:31062345-31062724 GCF_015228065.2 Penaeus monodon
TTCATTTAAGCCAACGAATCAACAAACACTTGAAAGCAATCCTCACTTTCTCACTGCCGAGGACTCGCTTTCAACCTTGCGATTCCTCCTCCTCTCCCGCTGCTAACCTCACGCTAAGAACAAAGAGCACCTCTCCTCATCCATTCTCCTCGTCGCAAGAGAGTTAATCTTCCCCGAGCGTGGCTGAGGAGGGGAATGAGGTCCTGACCGCGGTCCGGAGAGCAAACAGGCTGATCTCTTCTCTATCAACCTTATCAGCTCTTTTAGTTTACCGGGAGGAAATGATTTACCACGGAGAGATAAGGACCCTCGCTCCTATTTACTTTATAGACTGGGTGAAATTAAGGTTTTACCAAGAAACCTTTGTTAACACACACAG
>NC_051407.1:31063068-31063146 GCF_015228065.2 Penaeus monodon
ATTATGAATCCGGAAAACTGCTTTTTTAATAGACTGTAATATCAAGTAATCACGAAATAAATATCTAGAATATCAAAG
>NC_051407.1:31064546-31064642 GCF_015228065.2 Penaeus monodon
ATTGACACTACACACCATTAATAATGCATTTTTCTTGATTAAAATGATTTTCTAATTCAACTCATACATGTGAAAATAAGTTGGACATAGCAATTC
>NC_051407.1:31064705-31064784 GCF_015228065.2 Penaeus monodon
AACCTTTTTTTTTTATAAAGAAATGTCTTGAATTATCCATCTTTATCTGCTCTTTTTGTTTTATGAATATTTCAACATG
>NC_051407.1:31066318-31066487 GCF_015228065.2 Penaeus monodon
TGAACTTAGTGTATTTTTCAACATGAATATATTTAATCCACTTATACATTTACGAACAAAAGTAGCTTCATATGCTTAATGTATTTCGCAATGCGCCAAGTCCGCATCATATTTATAAATTAACTTAATTTGCTTAAATTGATCAACATATGATAAATAATTCACCTTT
>NC_051407.1:31066826-31067017 GCF_015228065.2 Penaeus monodon
TTACGTTTTTTTCCTTCGTCTTGTAAAACAGCGGTACCCTTTAGGCAAGGCCAGTGAATGCCAAAAGTTCTGATTTCCTTTGCTTAACAGTCTTTGAAATCAATGACATGAATAATGTACATACCGTGAGTTCGTTGCCCCCATCTGCTGCATGCCACGAGATTTGGGTCAATAAAACTGTCCATTTTATG
>NC_051407.1:31067094-31067276 GCF_015228065.2 Penaeus monodon
CATGTCTTTGTGAGTGTGCGACCACCGTGCTTTGAAAGTCAATGGTAATGATCTCAGTCAACTTCCTGCTGAAAATACGAACTGGCAACAGTGGGCACAACAGCACACGGGAAGTACGTCTGTTTAAGTTGAGTTCGAAGATTTGCTTAACAAATTTTTTATAAAAATAGCACGCAACGGAA
>NC_051407.1:31068083-31068512 GCF_015228065.2 Penaeus monodon
CCAAGCGCAGGTCCCAGAGCCGTGTTGTCTTCTATACAGAGGGCTGAGGCTCCAGCGCCGACACTCGATCTGCGTAAACAATCTCGTTAGGGACTTGGCTGTCCTGCGACCGTCGCCTAACCGCTATCTATGGCGCAGTTCGAGGCCGATGGTGCCTTCCCAGGCTTTCCAGGAACCTCGTGTGTATCAGTGCGCTTAGGAACTCTCGCTAATAGGTCGTTGAAAGGATAAAAATCAGTCCCCCAAGTGAGCAGAAACAGCTTGTTTGTATCAGCGCCAATTCATAAATAGTATGGATCAAAGAGCATTTTATATAAGATACTTGCAATTTATGAAAATCAAAGGATGGTGGAAATTTATGTGGATGTATGACATGTCTGTAAAGAATATCTTTCTAGAGATTTATAGACTTTACTTTGCGTGTATGTG
>NC_051407.1:31068671-31068935 GCF_015228065.2 Penaeus monodon
CTATTATGCACAAGCTCACGTTTGAGTAACACCAGAACTTCAATTTATCGCTTTGGTTCTCTTCTCACAATTAACTCCTGAAGAAAATCTCTTAATTGGAAACGTAAGCGCTGTCCAGATTGTCCAGATACACACTGAATCATATCAGCATCACACAAGGAGAAGGAGGGAGGACCTCGACAAGAATAACAACAGCGAGTTAAGGTTATTCCAGTTTGGGCGCAGGTCAGAGCAGATAATTCCATGAAGTAGCAAGAGAGGTTC
>NC_051407.1:31069206-31069341 GCF_015228065.2 Penaeus monodon
CTGCGGCAATGATATGTATGCATACCCATTGTAGGCCAACTAGATAGAAATATAGTTAGGTACAGAGACATATATTTTCGCACTAACACACAAACAACGTATATTTATCCGCACACAAACACACGACGCCCCTTG
>NC_051407.1:31069371-31069533 GCF_015228065.2 Penaeus monodon
TCAGTAGACTAAACCTTCTAAGGATTAAATTAAGCCATAATACGGTTTACGGCGTCGAGTACAGAGGGTAATATAGTTTTTACGGGGCTCATATGGCTGCTCCGGAGGCCTCGCTGCTCTATGGGTTGTCAATGCGCCATGATCCTCGTGGTATTTACGAGT
>NC_051407.1:31070394-31070784 GCF_015228065.2 Penaeus monodon
AAGGAGAAACAAAATAACAAGTAAGATTAAGGAACACTATATTTCTTTAGATATAAACATAACAAAATATATACATATTCTACAATATATAAAGATAGAACAAATCATTGCTATATTCAAATGGAAGCTGGATCGGGTATAATTCAATTGTATTTTTTCTAGCAAAATAATGAAATAATAACAGCAAGGCAGATTTACTCTCATATGATCACACAGAAACAATTTAACTGTTTGAATGATTCATGGATCGTAATCATATTTGCAGTAATCTCTTGGCAACGAAATCTAGAATAAAGATTGGTTAGCGGCAAAGGTCAAACTGCGTCGGACTAACTCAGCCTCTGAGGTTGCTGGGGCGGCTGATCGAACGACGGCACCGTCTTCAGATTC
>NC_051407.1:31072936-31073517 GCF_015228065.2 Penaeus monodon
GCTTTAATAATCATAAAATATTCATATCAATGACACTCACTAGAATCCTTATAAACAAAAAATGCCAGCTGTGACAACGATCTTTATTCTTGTCATTTTTATTAGCATTTTAGACAGCATCCTTATCCTAACCATCCTGATTTCCTCTTTCCTCATGTTACCCTCACCCTCACCGTTATCCCCGTGTTGTGATTCGCTGTACGTCGCTGCCATAATCCATAGCACTTTCCCGATGCTATTTTTCCGTATTTCTGCCCGTATAATAATGCTTTGTTTACCGAGATTGATTCCCGACACTTGCTTTGTTTCGCGCCGTAGATCTAACCTGGCATCTGAGTAAAAATAAATGTTACTCCCTTTTTAATTTTCCTGATACAAAGGCGAGGATATAGATCACTTCATAGCCTCGTGGACTTTTTATTAGAATATTAGGAAGCGGGTTTTTCATTTACGTTATGAAAGTAAAACAACATTTTGATTCTGCTGAGAGCTTTGTTTTTAACGTATTTTGTTACCGTATTTTGTTCATTTTTTAACACTTTTGTGTGTAAATGTGCTTATGTGTCTGTGTGCGTGTGATT
>NC_051407.1:31074855-31074996 GCF_015228065.2 Penaeus monodon
CACATCTGTGGACAAACACGTTGAATATTTACGAGTGTACTGTTCATGATTATTTGAATCTCACCCATGCTCAAGGATAATGTTCCTGAAATAACCATGTAAATAATAAAACACTACGAGACTGTACACGCACATGCATTT
>NC_051407.1:31075276-31076233 GCF_015228065.2 Penaeus monodon
ATAGTATAATTATTTGAATGATCTTGCAAGGTTTCTCTCAATCTTTTAAATAATTATATTTCTTCATACTAGATCAGTAGAAATAAAATATACAAGATATAGAAGGACAAATACCGTAAAAAAGAATAAGATAAAACTGAGTAAAAGAAACAAGAAGGACATAAATAAACTTTATCTCGGTCAAAAGAAACGAAAAAAAGGAAAATTAAATGTATACTGAGATTTTGCCAGGAGCTGTTTCGTTGAGCGCTAAAGGACTGGCTTAATCAACGTCACAACTTACTTTGATCTTTCACTTACAAAGTCCCTGTCTGAACCGTTCTATTGAGATCATATCTAGCCAAAAATCACACAGCTAAAAATGTTGATAATATCATTTGATCAAATAGCATGTCTTACAACCACCAATCCTTTCACTTCCTTTTAGATTTAGACTGAAAAGAAGAAAAGAAAAAAGCTGTCAGCCACTCATTTAGCATGTATTCGACAGCAGTTGAGTTATACTTTATTCAGCTGCAAAATGTGAGGTAATTTTCTCATTTTTTGTCTCCTGTCTCCGTTCCTTTCCTTCCTCATCCTTTCTCTGTAGCTAATCGTGTATGCGTGCGTGTATGTTTATAAATGCACATGTGTGTATATGCAAATTCCATTACGTTATAAATACAAAAGGGAAACAAATATTTAACTGCCCGTTTGCTTACGTATTTATCTATCCAGTATGTATATTAACACACACACTCTCTCTCTCAAACATTTATCTAACTGCTTACTCACCTATTTATATACACCAACGTACCCCAATTCTCACTCCCCTATGTGTCTACCTGCCTGTCTTTCACACATAGAATGATGAAGATATGTACAGAAATTGTGCAAGCACAAGTATAAGGAACAAAGTAACATATAAATACTACTGTGCTGACACTGTGATAGAAAAAAAGAGTATACACAAATCTA
>NC_051407.1:31076789-31078047 GCF_015228065.2 Penaeus monodon
GGCGAATCTTCTTTTTTCATAAAATAGCACAGTTTTTAGATTTATATAATCTTGGATTTCCGGTAAGGCAAGTGTTTATAAAGTTAGATATCAGCAAATATACCAGAATTTAAGCCAAAAGCCCGTAAAATAAAGTTGAGTGATTCACTGAACAAACCATAAATGTTGCCACTGAAATCCAACCAGATATGTTTCGCAACGTGAATAGAACGAACCTTTTCAGAGAGAGACAAGCACACGCGGTCTCCATGCAGGTAAACAATAGATAATGTGTAATATTACTTAAGAAGGGGTCCGTGCTATAAAGGATACCGAGTGTAGCCTTACGAATTATCTGTAGTCTTTGGTATTAAAGAGATACTAAACCCGTGATGTCTCCTTGCAGTTTTGCACTGAGTGAAAGGATTCCTTGTATTTTGACTCTAGGAAGTGCCTCTTCATGTATTGTTTGCAGTGTCAGATGTAGTCGTCCTTCTTGAGACTGTACTAGAGTGCAAATGAAATGAAAACGTTGTTAGATGCACGATAACGGAAGGTTAGAATTATCGAAAAGCAAGGAATCAACATGGTCGATACAGAGGAACAGATGAATATATTAATTTCCCTCTTAATGAAGGTAAAGATCTCTATTGCATCTGAAGTCATACTGATAAAAGTTAAATAAGTAGAGATCAAACAAACAAAAAAAAAATAGAATGAAGAGTAACTGAATATTTGATTATTTGTTGTAGAAAAGGAAAAGGTTAGGTTTTCACTGAGAACAATAACTAGTAGGGCTAACATCGGAAATTTTATGTGTGGATCTTTTAAAGGATTTTGATGAAAATAAAGTAACAAGAGAGGGAATGAAAGAACAGAGACTTAATGTTAACTTAATTTTTTTTTCTAGTTTTAGTTTTAATCAGTTTTGCCGTTCGATTAATTACTATCAGTAATTAGTGTTTGATCATGACATCTAATTTCCGTAATGAATAACAGACTATTCCTGAAAATCTAAAGTGTTCCTTCTCCACTCATGGCTATGTTAATTGGTCGACTACACACCAAGTGCACAGTATTTAACATTTCTAGCTTTGTTTTATGTCTTATATTCAGTAGCTGGTTATTAGGATCGTAAACACAGAGCTACTGCCTAGGTGTTCCCTTTGGTCCAGGGTTGTGGCAACTCGACTGAGGGATAACTCAATGATGATTGAATTATTATTTCCAGTGAGTTGTTTATGTGTTCCTGAAATTATTTAAGAGACGATTTTATTAG
>NC_051407.1:31080183-31080408 GCF_015228065.2 Penaeus monodon
TTGGGTTAATGTATCACCTAGATTTTCGTCCTTTCACATCCAACGTACTGAATTTCAATGAAATATCTGTAGGAAGGAAACCTCTTTATGATGCAGCAAACACATATTCAAGCTTTACTGTACCTGCTCTTAACTTACACACAGAATGCATAGACTAATCTCAACATTGGCAAAAGGAATAAATATCGATAACTCCAAATAAGACATTGCACGTAAGTTCATCAC
>NC_051407.1:31080430-31080605 GCF_015228065.2 Penaeus monodon
AAGAGGTTTTATGGATCAGACGGTTCAGTGTCAACTCGTAAAATTAATCATACTTTAAGAGAGCATGTTTAATGCTTCCTTGTAAATACTATGTTCAACATTAAAGTGTGTGTATGTGCGAGTGTTTCTTTGCTATACGGCGTGTGAGTTTGTGAATATGAGTGTTAATGAGGGC
>NC_051407.1:31080675-31081279 GCF_015228065.2 Penaeus monodon
TCATGGTGCGGTGAATTTGCACCGAATCTACACGTACACGAGCTGTACACGTGCGGAAGACACTCACCAATGAAGGCATTAATAATTCATGATCCCAGCTTTGGTATGACCTTCCTGCAAATTAGCCACTAACCCTTTTTCCTCCTCACTTCCCTTACCGGCCCTTTAATCCCTCACGTCAGAGAGGAAAATGAAATAAGATTCTCGCAATCGGTCGAGGCGACAGTGCGTCTCAGTGTCTGCGTAAATACCACTACACATAAGAGAAGCTTTGACGAATCAATAGAGTGTTCAGCTGTATATATCCGAGAAGGTAAACATTATTGAAAGACAGCGATTGATGTTCGTGAATAAGGATTTAAAGAGGGAATGGGAGACTGGACAGGAACATCATGTAAAGAAAATTAATTCTGAAAGGAACTTGTCTGAACTCCTTTTTTCTCCACTTTAAATGCCATGCGTCGTTTTACAGGAAAGCACTTTTGTAAAAGGTATATTCTAATGACATCGGAAGTTTCTAAACTGTTGTAATATATGAACAAATAGCTACATACTTCACTTGTTACACATACACAATAAAGATCTGTACAAAAAGAAGAAGAAA
>NC_051407.1:31081348-31081800 GCF_015228065.2 Penaeus monodon
ATACTTCAAAGGAATAAGTTCCAAACATTTTGTTTCGAGGGATCCCTGTAAACATTTTCCCGCAACTCTAATCTGTGCCAAAGTCTTCGTCCACAGATCCGAACGCCGATAACCTTCAACTCAACATTATTGAATTTAAAGCGCTATGTTGCTTGTCAAGGTGATCAACGGAGGCCAGTAGCAACCTGGAGTAGAGGCAATTATCCCTGACACATGTGTTGGCTCCGGGCACTGAGTTAGGAGGGAAGGGGGGGGTAGGGCGGGCATGCGGTATGAGGGATGGACTGTTGAGTGGGAGGGGAGTGAGGGCGGGCAGGTGGCATGAGGGATGGACTGGAGAGGGAGGGAGGGGGGGTGAGGGCGGGAATGGTATGAGGGGTGAAGCGTGAGGAGGCATAGCACAAGGAGGTGATGAGGGAGGTACTAATACGTGGCGTAGGGTGAAGTGCCAC
>NC_051407.1:31081868-31082194 GCF_015228065.2 Penaeus monodon
AAGCAAAGTGCCACAGGAGAAGGCCGAAGTGCCATGGGAGAGAAATGAGTGTGAAACAAAGGCGAAGTGAGAAAGAGGGGAGCGTAGACTGAAGTGAATGCATCTTGCTTGCAGATGACAGCTTGGAGAGAGTTCCGATACAGGGAACCGAGGCTGGGAATATAAGAGCTTATATCGAGAAATGATAAAGCAATAAAAAATATATTTAAATGATGAAATGCCAGTATTTTCCGAGAGTTGATAGAATGAGGAGAGAGAAGAAAAAAAATCAAAGTAAGTGGTTAGGCTGTATGCTTAGAATCTCCTTAAGATGATGAACATATATT
>NC_051407.1:31082577-31082933 GCF_015228065.2 Penaeus monodon
TGCACCCTATCCCATGGCCATTAATAGAGATATATAAGGCCCCCACACGTGAATGCACCCACTTGTTACCCCTGGCACAACTTTGAGAGGCAGATCCGGAGGCAATACTCAATTTCCGGGCCTGTAGTCCCCATAGTGGAGCCGTCAAAGCCGCAGAAAACCCGAGGGTCCGCGGTAGTGACTAGTGACAGTAAGGAGAAAGCTTTGACTAGTACCACAGCGGTTTTTATCCCGATAGCGCCTTCAGATGTTTCCCAGACAACCGGTCTGGAAGAAGCTAGCGCAGAGGGGAAGAGTAAAGGAAAGGGTGAGGGGAAAGGTGAGGAGGACTGGGAGGCGAGAGATCGATTGGGGGC
>NC_051407.1:31083534-31083877 GCF_015228065.2 Penaeus monodon
AACTGAAAGCAGTTCATCAGTCATGCACATAGAACTGTAAAATGAAAATGACGTCACACACAGCGTCAGTAGTTACTCTTATACTATTCATTAAATCATAATCCATTATATATTCAGCATGTAATAACAGAACCAATCAAGACGTAACATAATTGATTTCAAAATAGGGTATTTATTTTAGCATTGCTACTTAATTACATCACTGTTTCTTGCATTTGCTTTACAGCTTCCAAATAACTCATACTTGATCCAAAAAGTTAAATATATTAAGTCCAGTACATAAAATGACCAAAATTACTTACTAATGTGAAAGTCCGTTTATCCATACAAAAACACGTGGAAC
>NC_051407.1:31085915-31086342 GCF_015228065.2 Penaeus monodon
ATGATAAATCTGTTCTTACATGCATCCTGAATATATTTGAGTATATCGACCTTACCCATAAAAGTACACAAGACCATGCTTTATAGTGGAAAACTTGCAGCAGCTTCTCTTCAAGGAACTCTCCAGCTAACCCACGCGCTTGTTCTTGGAAACACGGACATCTGTTGGAACAATATACGGTTTATATAGGATTCAGGATATCCAGTTTCGAAACGGTCTATAGAGGTAAGTGTACGAAGCAGAATTAATAGTTCAAAGCAACCCTTTCACGGAAACTTTGTAGCTTCAAAGAAAATTAGAGAAATTGATAAACAGAATGTCCATATAGCGTGGCAGAATGGCGCTTTGTGCTGACAAGGAAACAAGCAGCGGATTTATCTCAGAAATGTGTCTTCGGTATGTTTTAGAGGCGGGTATAAATAAAGGG
>NC_051407.1:31086508-31086592 GCF_015228065.2 Penaeus monodon
ATTTAGTTGCATTTGATAAATTTTCAACTCAGACATTTTCAGCCAAGAGTCTTCAGTCCATTTCAAAGGCTGAAATAAATGAAA
>NC_051407.1:31086918-31087062 GCF_015228065.2 Penaeus monodon
ATTTCCTCTCATTTAATAATCTCTCAGTTTGACATTATTTTCCTATTTGACGCGTCATGAGTTAACCTGATATATTCTTGTTTGATTATTTGGGGAACAATTTGCAGGAAGGAGATACTTGAGCTCATTTTATTTATGACCAAA
>NC_051407.1:31087362-31088164 GCF_015228065.2 Penaeus monodon
CGATACATGTTTTACTTTTCAAATATTAGACAGTATGATAGGGTAGTACGCAATACATCACACAAGCATGCGCACGTAACAACTAGCATATTATCATTTCAAAAGAACATTATGCATCGGACTGGGACAAGGCAGACGGCATTGCACTCTGCATAACCAAGCATATACATGAGACAACGAAATTACACTACAGCCTATACTATTTTCCAACATTTCCCTGGCTTATGCCTTCCTCCTGAAAGGCCTCCATCCCGTGCAGCAAAGTCTGTACAGGACGACAGATGTCCTACTCTTTACTATGTAAATCATCTGGAGGCCAAACATATGCCTCTTGATGAAAACTGGCTGTGACAAATTGCAGCTGTTTCCTCCGCTCGCTGGCACCTTGGGAGAGTGTGAGGCTCTTGGGTTGAGAGTCTTAACCCAGATCTTGCTGTGTTGGTTCTGTCGCGTCACAATCGCCCAGGTGCTGAGCTTAGTTTACCTATTACCTAGATAATGCTCACATCAATAACCGGAATAGAATGTGAATGTTCGCCATATTTAACGTGCGGAGGGAAGGGGCCTGGCGGTTTAATCATGGAATATAACTTTCAGATAATACACCCGAGGAATGGACATAAGTCAAGAGAAGTAGGCTCTTTTTCATGGTGAAAATATCTACACATTTATAGGCCACGAACACACATGCAAACGCAGAGACACGCAGGCATGCTCAGCCGCGCAGAAACACACATACATGCGCAGATATATACAAAAAGTATGCCTAGCCCTTCTAACTACATTGCATATGACGTGAGTA
>NC_051407.1:31088220-31088580 GCF_015228065.2 Penaeus monodon
CAATAACCAACAACGATGATAAAAATATGAAGCAGTAAATGATAAGACATGATTATTATCAATATCATATTGATATAGCAATGCTACTGATAACTTATGATAATCATAAGCTATGCAGCAGCAATGGTCCATTGATACAAACAACAATAACAGCGAAGACAACGTAGTTAATTAAGCGAGAGTAACAATAATGATTATATTAACGAAAATGATTAACGGCTTGACACCAAATGGATGACACGCGTCTAATCTGTTTTGATAAGTTGAGCTCTAATGACACACACTGCCGGAGCCGTGTAGGGGTGTTTGTTTAACTCGTGCGGGCGTGAGCGTTAATCTTTCGCCAGAAATTAATGAAAT
>NC_051407.1:31090035-31090152 GCF_015228065.2 Penaeus monodon
AACTATAGTACCTTCTCACCACACCCTGGCTTGACTCCTACAAGGCGATAAATGTACCAGGTTTCATGACACCCACCAAAGACATCGATGCAGACTACCAATCTCTTAAAATCATCG
>NC_051407.1:31092019-31092291 GCF_015228065.2 Penaeus monodon
CTTCAAAGGAATTTTAAAGGTATTTGAAATTAGGAAAAAAAGTAATATGATTAAAACGCAAATAAGAACACGGTTTTATTAGTGGAACGTACTGGAAGAAAAAAGGGTACAGGAGTTCTTAAAGTGGTGTAAGGGGCAGGCATTATTAAATCTTACAATGTCTTAGGTTTCACAACGAACACAAAGCTCTCTGCAACACATCACCGAGGATGCCGGACTGTAGGTGTTGATAGGCTTTCTATCAGCTTCGTAGATCAGGGTAAAGTAGTTCT
>NC_051407.1:31092584-31092870 GCF_015228065.2 Penaeus monodon
GACAGCCTCCCACACACACCATACATTATATGCAATTGCGAAGGAGAGATTGAAGGATACGAGGCACAGCGCAGGACCAGAATTCTTGCATCGTTTTCCTCCTGCAGCAACAGGGACTTTGCAAGGCCATTCATCTTCGGAATTGCAGGAAAAGTCTTAATGGTCCGTATTTTCGGGGTTTTGATGTGACCTACATATTGGCTTGGACGGCAACATACGCGCGCGGCTGCGAGGAAAATGCATTGAGTATAAGAGCGTGTGCTTATATTCATGCGAGTACAGACAT
>NC_051407.1:31093520-31094024 GCF_015228065.2 Penaeus monodon
TGTTCATGTTATATGATGGGCGAGTGGTTTGCCCGCCATTCCCCTCTTGAAAGTGATCTAAAATTTATGCCTAAAATTTTGTAATAAGAGGAAGGTCGTACCCCGGCCTGGTCAGCTTTAAAGTTAATATCCTGGTAATCTAGCTTCTGCATAGACAACACAGTTTTAATTGGAATACCAAAATGCAGGCGCGGCAATTCTAATCAATGTAGTATTATTAATGATCTTTGTGATTACATATTCGCGGGTTTTTGCGCGCGGAACTTGGCTTATCTTCTATTCAAACGACGCAGTATCATCATCTGAAGAACCGATAATATATCAATTATCGATTTGCTTTAAAAGGGAACACCGTTTCGATAAATCATTAATTCCAGCTTACATAAAAGTGGGTGTCGGTGAGTGGTTGGTCTGGTCGGGTCACTGGGGCGGAGCGGCTCATAGTGGGGCCGACCCTACACATTGCGTGACCTGGGTATAGTGGATTAAATGGTGGCGCGCCGG
>NC_051407.1:31095562-31096136 GCF_015228065.2 Penaeus monodon
AGAATAACCAGGACACGAAGAAAAACACGTAACGGCTATTCGGAACAATCCAGGCATGAAGCAGTAATGAGACTCGCATTCGGAGAAGAATTGAATGCTCTTAATTCTGTCTGACACAAAGGATCCGATCCTGACTTCAGTCTCATCTGACTCACGCTTGAGAAGAGATGAGGCCGGCCATTGAGGGATGGCGGGGGGGAGAGGAGCGGGGGGAGGGAGGGAGAGGGGAGGGCGGGGGGAGGGGGGGCGGAGGGAGGGAGAGGGGCACGGTGGGATGGCGGGAAGGAGAGGGGCGGGGGAGGGTTGAGGGAGTGTGGAGGGAGAGGGGGGGGGATCAGGGGTGAGGGGGTGTGGAGGGAGAGGGGCTGGGGCGAGGGGGGAGGGGGGCCGGAGGGAGAAGGGAGAGGCGGGGGGAGAGGAAAGGGGCGAGGGGAGAGGGGAGGGCCGGATGGAGAGAGAAGGGAGGGGAGTCTGGAGGGGGTGGGGAGGGAAAGGGACAGAAGGGAGCGGGGAGAGAGGGAGGAGGAGGAAAGGAGGATAGGGACGAAGAAGGGAGGGGGAGGGGGAATAGGGA
>NC_051407.1:31096342-31096585 GCF_015228065.2 Penaeus monodon
TTAAAAGCAAAGAAAAGAGAAGTGACGAGCAAGAGGAGTGCAGAAGTAGAGCGAATGAGGCAGATAAAGCGAGGAAACAGAGAAATGGAAGAGAATAGACAGGAAATTAGACGGAAGAGGGGAGAGAAAGAGAGGAAAAGGACATATTCTCAAGAAAAGACTCTATAGATACCGGTGATTTAACATGAGGAAAGGCGGAGGTGCAGAAACTGGAATAAGAGAAGGAGGGATGATAAAGATGCT
>NC_051407.1:31096616-31096720 GCF_015228065.2 Penaeus monodon
GGAAGCATAAATTGATGTTTGTCAAAGTCAGCAAATTCTCGGGAAAGAGATGTATAAAAAGTACTTCTCTCTAAAAGATGATGTAAAGGCACGATGAATAGATA
>NC_051407.1:31098591-31099077 GCF_015228065.2 Penaeus monodon
AAACCACTTTGACATTTCATCCTCTGGTTAATCTCTCTTAAAGTTGCATTATATAACTTTCAATAATAATGTTCATCAAAATTTTAGTCCCCCTGAACACGTGACAGAGGCGATTGCTTTTCATAATGTATATATGTCACACTCTGATATTTATTCCTTCCGTTGATATATAATAAAAGAAATATTACCATGCAATTACTGGCTATTTAGCATCTCAATCGCCGCCTGATGCATGTAAAATGCTCACGTAATGAGATCGATGTTCATCTGAACAGCTTGAAGTAATTCCGACATCCTTGACTGGCGAGTGAGAGGAATATTAAGTAAATTTGATCAAACACTCGATGTAGCTCATGTGATTTTTACTTTGCTCTTTGCATTTTGCACTGCGACTCTTAGCTGACCCTCGATAAGGCGATTGCATTCACTGGTTCCTATCGTTCGCCGCCCTGTCCAATGGTTCTTTTCTATTTTAGCATTTACATG
>NC_051407.1:31101516-31101956 GCF_015228065.2 Penaeus monodon
AACCTGCCAAAAGTCGCAAGCAAACCTCACTGCCCTAGCGTAGGTGGCCCCAATGCCTGTGTTTTGAATACGTTCTCGAAAATAAACCCCCAGTATATCCTTCGCCTTTGTTACAACGCCGTCCGGTATGTCTCGCGTGCAGGGATCCGCATGGCACTTCATATATTTGGTCTCCGCCATGAATATATCCCAGAAACAGCTGGGATGTGGAGCGCAATACCTGACAATGCATTCTGTGCCTCTAACCTGCATGCTGTATATAGCCTACACACCTTAAAATTATTTCGGCTGCAACGGCTGCCTGCCCGTGAGAAATACAGGTTCTTTTAGGTAGGTTTCTGTGGGCTGCCTTTAGTCTGTTAGTATACCAGTGCTAGATCTATAAAAGTCTGAGTTTTGGTGTTGATTTTTTTCTGGTATTGATATGTAGATGTAAAGAG
>NC_051407.1:31101987-31102123 GCF_015228065.2 Penaeus monodon
TTGTCACTATTGTCGTCAGCATTATCACGATCTTCAGAATCATTCTATCTGTCATTATGACTATCACCATCTTTACTCAATCGCAAAAATATTGTTTGAATATATTGTAACCACACTATATCATACACTACACCAT
>NC_051407.1:31102252-31102453 GCF_015228065.2 Penaeus monodon
GCCTCGTGGCATGCACCTCTCTATCTTCTTAAGCGACGGAGAACAGATAGCACACGATCAGGCCGGAGAAGACAGGCAGGCGCCCGGAGGTATCGCGAATCATCTCTGGCTCGATTTTTTTTATATATTCACGACGCGAAAAAAAGCAGTTCGGGTACGATTTGAATGTCATCTACTCTTTAACATACTCCGTTCAGTGAC
>NC_051407.1:31102827-31103018 GCF_015228065.2 Penaeus monodon
CCTTTTAGACTGTTGATTAATTCCTGCACTTTACATAGAATGCGGATTACCGTCGGAATATAAAAGTGCACTGTTGGCATTCGAGGATTTAGATAAATGCATTAAAAGACACACAGGGAGTCACCTGTGCGTAAACATTCATTTTCCGGTTTAACTTTCTACTGAATAGGTCTCCCCATTTTGTCGGTGGC
>NC_051407.1:31103506-31103825 GCF_015228065.2 Penaeus monodon
TCAGACCTGCCCAATCGGCCGGCGACCGCGAGGAATCGCACCCTTGAACCCCGGCGGGCAAGATGGCGCCGGCCACCACCTCGTGACCTATCGTGACCGCATCTGTCCGGATCCTCCTCCAGCAGGGAAGCCGTTGCGCTGCCCTTCGACGCGCTTTTCCAGGCCTTTTTTGGGGGGGGAGCTTCACTTCCGAGCTTCACTGGATTGTTTTGGGTTTCCGTGGCAGCGAGGGCGGGGGGAGGGGGGCAGGGAGGGTGCAGTAAGTTGTGGCGTGGTATTTGCAATGGATGCTTGCACTGAAGTAAATGAAGTGTCCCCG
>NC_051407.1:31104497-31104599 GCF_015228065.2 Penaeus monodon
AATCTAGCTCGTCACCACTCCGCCCTCGGTACACGGTAGACGGGGACCCGGGGTCTACAGGTGCTTTCTCAAACCTACAGCAGCCTTTTCATTAACCACGTC
>NC_051407.1:31105375-31106616 GCF_015228065.2 Penaeus monodon
AGCTACGAGGGAAATGTAGAAATCCCACTCACGAGAACAGAGTGCGAAGAAGTTTTCCGAGTGCGGTGGGAAGAACAGCGAGGATTGATGGTATCGAGATGGATCACTGAAACACTGGGGATGAAGAATGGTTCGAGGGGGAGGGGAGTGGGGAGTGGAGGGTTGGGGAGGAGGTTATCGATATCCCTGAGTGGGGACAGGGGGTGTGAGTGGGGAGGTGGGGATATCAGTGTTGAGTGAGAGGAGAGGGGATTGTCGATATTCCTGAGTGGGGACAGGGGACGCGGGGACAAGAGGAATGAGTGGGGAAATGGAGAGGGGGCTGTCGATATCCCTGAGTGGGGACTGGGGACGTGGGGAGATGAGGAGGGGGATCGCGGCGAGGACGTGGGGCCGTTAGTGGTGAGTGGGATTTTTTTTTTTTGTTGAGGTAAAAAGAGTTGAGGTGTGGAGAGGGAGTATAAGTGGCAGTAGGGGAGAGGGGCACGGGGTCTACATACACGAGTGGGGAATAGGGAGTGGCGAAGAGGAGGGAGTGATAAGTGGGACGAGGTGTCGGCATTCCTGAGTGGGAAGGTAGCATGGAGGAGTAGGAATCGTGAAGGGACAATGCTTTGGCATTCCTGAACGGTAAGTGGGGAGAAGTGTAGGAGAAGGTCAGGGAGCTTCCAGTATCTCCAAACAACAACACCTTTATTGTTCTTCCTCTCCGTTATTATCATTAATATATATTATTCCAGTACTATCACTTCACCATTATTCACTGTTTCTTGTTACTATTGGCAATGAAATGTCTCAGTCAATACCTTATGAAATGCTGGATACTTATAAACTAGACTGATAAGACAAAATACTTAATGTTCAAATATGACTCAAACCCAATCAGTCATGCAATGATCAGCCACAAAAAAAATCTGATAGCAAACATCACTGTTCAACGAAGGGAAGTTAAAAGAGAAAATAAAATCACATAAAACACGGAGTGAATAAGCCAGAACAACCCCGTTTGGCGCCACACGCAAGCCACGCTGTGAGAGCAAGACCCTGCGGCTTCTTGTGTTATTTTCACACGAACGCCTATTGTATCTAAGCATTTCTCTTGTACAATGAAGGTTCCCGGGGTTTTAAAAGCAGGGCGCTGTTCGTACGAGATCGATGTGGCTTTCTCCTTCTCCTTTCCAGGCAGACCGTCAGGAGTCATGATAAGAACGTCACAGTGCCACTCACTCGCTTGCATTTTG
>NC_051407.1:31108986-31109268 GCF_015228065.2 Penaeus monodon
TCATTTTATTCCGCGGGCCCTGAAAAAGCGAGCCGGCCAATGTTGAAGCATCCGGCGCAAAACAGAGCCAGGGACCGACCGGTAGTTTAGAATAGTCTCCCATATACATCATCCGGCCGGCCATGAATGCGACAATATCTGCAAGGTTTTACGGATCAAAACAGCTCTGCCTACGATTTATGTGCGACGAAAACATCCACTACGTTGAAAAGCCGAGTGCATTTTACTTGTAAAGTTTGGCTTCATGTTGGCTATCAAACCCCGTTGCAATGTTGGTCCGCC
>NC_051407.1:31109582-31110462 GCF_015228065.2 Penaeus monodon
AGCAACGTGGGTGCTAGTGAGGGGCAAATTACACAGAAAAATCTCACGTGAGATCGCTGGCGGAGTAAATGAAAGAAGCCGGAGAATAAAACTGAACTGAAAACGCTGTCAGACTTCTTCGCTCTCGTTTCCTGATTTGCATATAGAATAGAAATCGAGCATCTACTGTTTTTCCTCAGTGCTTCTTTTGGCAAGGTACATCCGGCGAGATAGTAGCATGACAATCCCAGTAGAATGACAGTAAAATCAAGATTCATTTAAATTCTCTGATAAGGCAGAAATTTCGCTTTCACTCTTATTCTATATTCTGCTAGCCTTTTCCTTTTTATTTTCTCCTAAACATCACTACCACTAGCGGAGGCAGAACTAATGAACTAATAACAATTTTGGTCGTGTGACCCCTTAGTATGTTGTTAAGGGAGTCCTGGCTAGTCAAATGTAACAGGAACTGAAGGCAAGGAAAGGATTATTTGACGAAGGATATTAGGTAAAAAGAACACGAAGATATTATATAAAAGGGGGAGAAGATTGTTAAGAAAGAGACAGAGGAAATGAGCTAAATAAAAACACAGAAAGACTTCCGTTCTTTCCTTATTCAGTTGGACAGACACACATTCAATATCCTATCTTATGCCCATACTAACATCCTTCATAAGGAATGCGTGACAAAAGGCCTCGAACAACTACATTTTGAACACAAATAATATGAACTACATCGTGAATCACACAACAGTGCAAGTTGGTTTTCCAGTAAAAAACAAAACAAAACACTAGACTGTGTTATTTACTCTCCAGCTTCTGTTCCTGCCATTCCTACAGCAACCAAAATGACGTCACAGCAGGGAAATGATGGCTAATCGGGAATACGTGAGGATGTCTT
>NC_051407.1:31110574-31110703 GCF_015228065.2 Penaeus monodon
TATATGTATACATATATTTATGTTGTGGTGAATATACTACCCACCAATTTCACAAAAAACAACTGAATTATCATCTGAACATCTATAGAAGTGCCACCACCTAAAGGTATTTTTTTTATGGAAATTACC
>NC_051407.1:31110758-31110834 GCF_015228065.2 Penaeus monodon
GGTTGATATTATGATGCACAATTTAGAAAGTATTTGAACAGGGAAAGTCATGTGTAGATTTCGGTTAGATAGGCTT
>NC_051407.1:31110904-31111625 GCF_015228065.2 Penaeus monodon
ATAAAAATAGTATTTAACAAAATGAATTAGAAAGGAAAATATTCTTTGTTGGCAGGAAGAGATTCGAAGAATAATAGTCCTGATGAATCATGGTACTGCTTTGTTTCTTAAAGTTCTACTATTTTATTTCCACTTACATTACTTTCTTGCTTATTATTAAAACAACTTAAGAAATATTCCCTTGAAAAATAACATGAAAATCCGTACATAAAATTAACCAAACCAAAAGTATAATTTTCCCTCTCCTGTAGAGATACAGTCGGTTTCCTTGACTTATTTTTTTTATTGATAACTTTTATAAAAAAAAATATCCCCCTTTTCAGAAATCTTAAACTCATCTATTGACCATTAGTATATATCATAGTTACATGTTTAGAGGTTTACTTTGTTGAAAAATAAGGATAAACAAAAAATTACGTTTCACTCGTTCTTCTTACTCGGTGTCTGTATTTTTAACTTTCTATCATTGCATTTCTAAAACCCTAGGAATTTTACATGGCACACCTGCATCAGCTCGAGAAGGATAGATGGATTTTGCAACTTTTTAAAATTTTTGTCATGAACAGTAAAATATTTCGTATTTATAATCAACATATGTAGACGAAACCTTGGATAATAATAAATGCGAATTTTGGCAAGAATAACAACACAGGCTGAGAATAGCGACGGATCTAATGAAGGTCTACTTGGAGACCTGTTGAGTCGGAAGACAGACAGACAG
>NC_051407.1:31112096-31113102 GCF_015228065.2 Penaeus monodon
CAAGCAAACATTCCTGTTTACCATTATCGTCATTAACTATGAATGTATATATACACACGCTTATGCTCGGAAAAACACAAACCCAATTACTGTTAAGCACACGTACACATAGAAGCATTTTCTCTTAAATTTTCTTTCTCAAGTTTCTGAACAAGAAAATAGTTAAATTTCTTTTCGTTTATAAAGTTTTCACTCCCCTACCTACTTACTCCAGACTTTTTCCTTTCCTCTCTTTCTTTTCCTTCCCTCTCTTTCTTTCGTCCCTCTTCGTCTCCCGTTTCTCATCCTAACAGCTTTTTCTCCTTTCCTCTTCTATTCACCCCATATCTTCGTTATCTTGCCATTCTGCTCCCCCTCATTTCCACTGGATCTGCAGTCTCGGCTCGCCTCTCGTAAACACTTTTAGGGACATTTCTCTGTGTTAATCTTGTGCTGACGTTTACATTATATATTTGTGGCGTGATCAGAACGGCCCAGAAGTGCGTGGTTTGCGTTTAGTGATCAACATATTTTGAAGAATAGAAGGACAGTGTATTTTTCTCCCTTCTTGAAGACTTTTTTTTTTCTTTTTATTGTCATTCGTCGAACTTCTACTCTTTTTACATTCGTGCATTATTCAAATGAAATTATGTAGCAGAAAAAATATATATGCACATGGTAAATTCAAGGAAGATGAGAAAATACTTTCGAAATATTTCAACATTTTAATTTGTTTAGCTTCACATACGAATCCTTTGTAATTAGTTAGATTTCGACAGATTAGAATTGTATCACACAAAGACAAAAGGACCAAAATGAAGGGAACTAGCATGTTATGTCTCCTTTTCTTAAATCTAATCATGTCAAGTGAGATGTTGAGTTCCAAGCATGTGGTAGATTAATTTTAACTTTAATTCTATTTAGTAGATTAATTTTAGTATTCTAAATATGTATTATACACCTGTATTCTAAACTGGTTTGTTAAACGCTGCATAACAATAGAATGGATTCATATTAGCAATGAACA
>NC_051407.1:31113156-31113494 GCF_015228065.2 Penaeus monodon
CTAACGAAGATCTTGCTATTTATAAGTTTAATATTTATATGAATTCCTTGAAGCGGTTTCTCATTTATTCTGTTGCAAAAGTAAAAAAAAATATATTCCTGAAGCTAAAAATTCAATATTGCTATTCCCCCCAAAAAATTATCGATAATTCAGAAAGCTTTTATTGTCGTTTATTATTTATTCCTTCACGCCCCCCCCCCAGTTGTTGGAGTACTCATTTGAGCTTCCGAACTTTGAAAAGGAAATTTACATATTCACAGTCCTTCTTGGCTCGGGATTTATCTAAATTACATTTTCTATTACATTTCGTTTCAAAATAAGAATTGCAAAGGAAATGC
>NC_051407.1:31113634-31113742 GCF_015228065.2 Penaeus monodon
CACTGTATCATATGATGATGCGTCTCTGCTGTTTCTCCATGGTTTACAGGTGCATTATTTCTGCATTGTTTTATGACGATTTGATATAATATTTCTTTCTGTTCATGT
>NC_051407.1:31114197-31114771 GCF_015228065.2 Penaeus monodon
ATAATTTAAAAATTTTCAATGCATAAACTTGGCTCTTTAAGATTTCCCACACACGTGCCTTGTTACTCTGACTTTTACATATTTGTACTGCTTCGCTATTGTTATTACAGACAAAGGTCAAACGCTTGGCGCTTTATATAAAAAAGATTTTGACAAAGGCGTTTACTGGAAGCATCCGATGCGAGTCCCATGATAGCCAGGTTCAGCGTGGGATGTGGGTGGAGGGACGCTCTCGAAAATATTGTGGCCTTTCGTGGAACAAGAATTCGTTCAAGGAAAATCATGTCGTTATTCTATTTCTTTCTTACATATAATGTATATATATTTTCTAATTTTCTGCAAGAACGTGTTATTATTGTATAAAAGATGAGACACAAAGACTGACAAGCGACATAGAGCAATCTTTCTCTAGTTACTTTGATCTCTGTAATTTTTGCGTAATCTTTGAGTGAAGGGGTCGGGGCTGGAGAAATGTGACCCTCTCTTATGTTATTCTGGTGTTATTTTTTAACATTGGTAAGAACGTATATGTATATACACGACTGCATATCTATCGGTCGGTCTACACATCCAG
>NC_051407.1:31116483-31117033 GCF_015228065.2 Penaeus monodon
ACTATATACTATACGCAGAAGGATATTGTAATGATAACTGCTTTCTATTGTGTTATTTCAGAATCATTAAAGGGAAGAATGAGAAACACCTCCATCCCGTGACCTCAAATGACCTGTTCATGTACTTATTACCTAAAAGAGTCGATTGAGAAAGAATGGATTACTCATCGAAATCATAACGTAAAATGCGGTATTTCGTCTCACATTTTGGAGCGCATAGCTTACGTAGAGTCTTTTATCCGAGTAACATAAACTGATTTAGCAGGAAAATGGAGCATGCAAATGATTATACCATTTTCAACGTTCACTCTAAAATTAATGAAACTCAATTACGACGTTATCTGTGTGACAGGAGAACATTGATTAAATTTCAAACTAATGAATTACTGAAGCACCATTAGTTCTATTCATTAACTGAGATTAGTTATCATCAGTTAGATGGAAAGTGCATGAAAGCGTTAATGTTTTTTCGTCTTAAATGTATTAATGAATAGTGTCTGTGATTATAGAATGTGTAACATATACTCAAGCGATAATCTCTGTGTAAATT
>NC_051407.1:31117273-31118865 GCF_015228065.2 Penaeus monodon
GAGGCACTGCAACAGGTATAATTCCCTATTCCCTATATTTTCTAGGAACAGATAAAAATACCTAACCCATAACAAAGACTAGAGAAAAGCTGTTCCAGTATTTCACTCCACAGCGTTTCCATCTCCTCTCCCCATAGCAAAGGAGCCCCTGGTGGTGTTAGCGACCTAGGTCCTGGAATCCCACAGTATTGTAACGTATTACACTTCTCAGATACGGCCGGCAAGTTGTTTGGCAATCTCCTCTGAGAAAGCTACCTGCTGGGAACAACGATTCCCCCTTTCCGGCGTCTGTACTTAGGGCTGACCATCCCCTAGGAGGCCTGCGTTATGGGGTTAGTGGACTCCTACGCGGTGAGGCCTTATCCCCGGTTGGGACTAACGGCATCTATGACGCATGCACGAGAAACTGAGAGGGACCACCCATAACAAATCCTTCTGTTTGGGACTTTAACTATCTTTCTCGGTGCCTTATGTACAAAGGTTTCACGCTTTTGATTCTATTCAAGGGCTTTTGCTCTTTAGCATTCTAATATTTTGTTGGCGAATGATTAGTTACTGCATACATCCCTCAAACACATTAACGAAGGATCTGATTTTTTTCTCGTTATCATTTGCATAGACTGAATACAAAATAAAGAAAGACGTGGACTGAAGAGTACTGACTGACGAGGACCATTGACTATAGTTTCGAATCTCACAGATACACAAATGTCCTGGTTTGACATTAACGCTGAATTCTTGATTTTAGGAAGCTAGGAAGAACAAAGGTTATATATTCTAACTCTATATAATAGCACTGATTACATTTTACTTTTTCAACAAACCCTGAAGAAATATCATTTTCCTTTATCTATCTATTATTTTTTTGCAACAAATCGAAGAATACGATATAGACGAATAAAAGTTCTGTGGCACAAAGTACACTTATAAATGAGAGGAAAATAAGATGGTTGAATAACAATGTCGGTCGAGCAGAACAAGCAGCAAATGAAGCTTCAAGGGAATGAATACGCAGATTTATAGATTATATGCTATAATATGCAAGAGTACACGAGAACTTTGATTGCTACTTTTAATAAAGCTGATATGATAGGATCCGTATATACTGATGAACATTTGAAGTTATTTATATACTGGAATAATCAATCACAGAATTCATGTAAATAGGGAAATCCAGCATTCAGTCCTTAAACATTAATTGTAGAATGTGTTTCCCGCTCATATCGAAAGAATGGAGGAAAATGTCGACTTGGGAACTATGGCAGATGGTCGAGAAGGTTCCTAGAAAGGGTTAGAAACAGTTGTTCATCCATTAAAGGCCACATAACGGGCGAAAAAGGCTATTCTCGTTCAGATTATTTTCCCTGTGTTTCTGAGTGACTAAATGTATCTGACGAGTATTTTTGTCGACTCATGTTGTGCGGCGAGATACGGAGATTCCCAGAAATGCGGACACATTTTAGTTTGGCAAATTTTTGTCAGAAATAATCAACCGTGCATAAAAGTGATACGGACAGGCCATATGGACATAGGAAACTATACCATGAGATAACTCCTGTGGTGGAGAAAACCTGAAAGTCTGCAATGCATTA
>NC_051407.1:31119601-31119763 GCF_015228065.2 Penaeus monodon
CCCACCCCAAAAAGGGGGAAAAAAATGAAATTCCGACAAATTAAGATTTTACGCCGCTGCGTCCGCGGCACCGAAAAAGAAAATCTTTACGGTGTCCCTGATGGTATGAAATAAAAGCTACTGCGGTTCCCTCGTCATAGTTATTTTAATTTATCAATGCTT
>NC_051407.1:31119860-31120011 GCF_015228065.2 Penaeus monodon
AAGGGATATTATACTATATAATTACATTATCCCAACTATTAAAATCACATGAATAATTTTGGTTTTCCAAATAACAAGCGTTTTCAACGGCACGAGTCTCAAACATGACGCCCCCTTAAAGGGACTTACAAGAACGCGCCTGTTTGATCAG
>NC_051407.1:31120091-31120767 GCF_015228065.2 Penaeus monodon
TTACATTGTTTACAGATAATAGTTAATATGTTATATAACGATAAGTAGAAGACCGTTATTGACACTTGCATATGAAAAATCTTATTTTAGTATAAACATTTGTACATGAAAATTTTTGTTTCAGCGCGATTAAAACAAAATTAATTCTTGCTAAGACATTGGAATAAAAGTAGAAAATATGCACTATAATGATACTTAAAAGACTGTCATAAATACTAACATACTACCCCTTGATTTTATATATAAATGTATAAATGTATAAATGCTATGTCAGTTACATGTAAATATAAAGTTATGAAAAATTGGTGATGTTTGTTATAGAAAAATCTGTACAAAAATCATTGGTAACTTTCCAGCAAGCTTTATAAGGTGTCTTTTTCCTTTCATTTTCTTTTGGAATATTAGCATATACCATTTATAAAGCAACAAAGGGTATCCCTTGTTTGTTAATCTAGGCTCATTGAAACCAAACTAGGTAATTTTGGATCTAAAATCACACTTTGGGAAAGAATCCATACATTCAATCCTTATAGCTAAATTCTACGTTGAGGCCAGATCTTGTGACACATATTATTGGTCTTTATTAAAGTACAAAAGGCAGCATATTAAGGTCTAGATTTTGGACACTTTGTACAATTCCATGTGCATAGGGGAAATATTATGTATTGTGTATGCG
>NC_051407.1:31121382-31122122 GCF_015228065.2 Penaeus monodon
CATATACTCAAATGTATATTTTATAGGTCTAGAGGATCCCGATAAGCCTCACCAAGGTCTACAAGATGAAAGGGAACAGTAGCTAAAAATTTCAGGCCTAAATGACCTTCGGACCCAACCAGTATTATATTCTAGCGCAAATGAACATGATAAGTGGATCAATATACATTTTCAATAAGTCATATTAGATGGTACCTGCACACACGTCTTATCATGCTAAACAAAAGGCTCAAAACCCCATTAACAGAGCCAACCGCCAGTCGTGTTCGGGTTGTTTCACCACAAAACTCTCCACCACAGTCACCACAAACGATCAGCCCACAACCCAAACCATCAAGACAAAGTAAACGGCAGAAAATAACTAATGTAAGCCTGCAGTTGGATGAGGAAAGACCTTTGCTTCAGAAAATGACTGATATTGGAAGCAAACGGTTATCTACACTTGAAAAATTTCTATTAGAAATGAAAAAGCAACATCATTTCCTTACATTAAAGCAACAAGGAAATACACGTACAGAGGAACACAAAACAGAAATTACGTCTTTACTGAATGACCATAGGAGAAAATGCGTGAAATTAATGAACAATTGCTCCACCATTAGCAGGAATACAATAGCCATATAATGCAATTAATGACAAGGTATAATCAGGAAATGACTGCAGCGACTGTTTTTGAGAGGACATCAACAGGAACAGTTATAAAGTGATGTGTGGTGCAACATACTCGCTTGAAAAAAAAG
>NC_051407.1:31122290-31123777 GCF_015228065.2 Penaeus monodon
AATCTCCCATTTTTCGAATTGGAAGTTTTCCCTCATTTTTTAAAAAATTCTTAAAGAATAGAATGTTTTCTTTTACATACAGATACTTTAATTTATCTTGTAATTTCAAATATCTGTATAATACTATTATTTTTTCATTGTGAGCTTAGGATTTTTTTGTTTGTATGTGTAATGATTTTATTTTTCCTTTAGGCTTAAAGGTCAAGTATAGCTTTAGGTACCGTCTTTTTTCAGTCTAATGTAAATTTGTGTTTTTTCAACTTGAAGTTTTAGGATAAACGTTAATGTTTAGTACTCTTTATTTTATTTTTTTTTCAAAATTTTTATTAGGGTTTAAGGTTAAAATTTGAATTAAATATTTCTTAATTTTTACTTTTCCAGACTATGATTAAGGATGTTCTTAAGGCGCTTTAATGGAAACGACGGTGATTAGACAGAACTTTATTCAGGTAGTAAACGCTATATTTTAATTTGTTACTTTTCTCTAAAATAAATGTATATTGTTTTCCATAAACATTTCTAAACATATCTTTTTACATCATCAATAGTGTTCTAAATATATTGATTGTTGTTACAGCCTTTCTTTGTCAATATATTTATCAGAATGTACAATTGCACTTAAGCAATCTTGAATTATTTCTCTCTTTTCTCTGTTCCATATGAATCATTCTCCCATCATCATTATTTGCTTCTTGCAATCCCTCATCTAAGTTAAGTTTCTCTTTCGATAATACAACATTATGCAGAAGGCAAGCAGTGAGTATCACACTAGGATTTTTTTTCTAATATTATCATGTCTAAGAATTTTATCCTCCGAAATTTACCTTTAAGTAGGCCAAATGACCCTTTCAATTACTACACTTGCCGGAGAGTGGTCTTGATTATATGCAGACTGCTGTGGTGTAAGATGACCTTATCACGCTAATAGCACATCATGTACATTGATAGCGGGAATGCTGAGGCTCCTAACAGATGTGAAGTGTTAGAAATGCTCCATCATCCAAAATAGCTTTAATGGGACTATTTCTAAATACTGTGGCATCATGTGCTGAATCAGGCCACTCACAATACACATCAGTGAATCTTTAGTCCAAGTTACAAATCCCTTGCAAGATTACACTTGGAAAACTTTTCCTATTTATATAATCAGGTTGGTTTTGCCTTGATCATGGTATAGGAATGTATGTTCCATCTAAGGACCAAACAACTCCAGGGAAGCCTGTTTTATGCAAGAAATCTTCAGCTATGATGTCCTGTTCTCTAGACGTTGCAGGCAAGTTTATAAGATCATCCTTCGCAGACTCCACTGCATCGAAGACTTCAAAGAGCATTCGATGGAGAGCTACTCTTACTCAAGTCAAATCTATGACCAATAGAACTGAAAGATTCTTCGTTTCCGAGTAGCCAGAGAGTTGCAAGATTTTATTTTTCTCAGCAGATAAAATCTTTGATGTTAAATGAGGGTGAAGAAGCTGAAAGAGATCCTG
>NC_051407.1:31123802-31124244 GCF_015228065.2 Penaeus monodon
GTTTATTTATATGAAAATATAAAACAAATTTAAGTAGGAAAAAATCATGTGTAAGGACAACATTCTTGAAAATATTTGTGATTACTTAAAAGGCTCATGAAGCTCTTGAATGTTCAGTTTCAGTGGCTGCATACATATACTATGCAAAAGAGCAACCTTAGCAACAATCCTAGGTAAAATTTAACCCTTGCCTTTATATAAGCATGCCTCTTCTCAGGTAGGATTCTGGTAGGACCACAAAACCTTTCCCCCATAATACAAAATATCTAATGAACTTTAAACAGCAAATATACAATAGTGAAACAAAAATAACATACAAAGGCAAGGTCTAAAAATGCGGTGGCAAAAAAATTAATAAATACAAAATTTAATATGTTACATTAAAACTTAATATGTTACATTATAACAATTTAGCAAGATAGCAATGCAGTGTTTGCAATAA
>NC_051407.1:31124402-31125490 GCF_015228065.2 Penaeus monodon
TTTCAACTTATCTAGTATTTCAAAATGGACAGCAGAAATATGGAAGGTACATGTACATTAGACTAATTTTAGAAATTTGTTTTTCAAAGATTTAACCAACTTCTTACATGTCAAATGAAGATGATATTTGAGAATTCCTTACTCCTTATCTCTTGCATATAAGATATAGAAATATTTTCAGTATCTTGAGATGTTAGTATGGTTAATAACAAGGAAAATCACCTATAGATTTAACATGAAGATTAAGTGCAAAAGTGTTTCATATCTACATACCATAATTGACTCCCTACTATCTAATTAATAAGCACAAAATAATTTTTCCACTATATACTGTACATAGTAAAAAAGGAACTCATATATCTTTACCTACCACATGGAAAGTAATTTATGTGTAGATTCTATAAAGATTCTATAAAGATTCAAGATCAATTGTTATGATTTATTTTCATTACTTCACCCTAGATCATCTTACCCTTCCTCTGCATATAATCGAGTAAAACTGAGCCTTGCCATGTTTATAGATTTGTTTTAAGTACACGTAATATTTTCCCCTCAAAAATATTATGGAATTTAAAACCTTTTGATGATATATTGTGTCCCAACAACAAACCTAATCAAACCTAATACTGTATAGGCATTGTCTAAAATATAATGATGCTCTTCTTGAATTTGATCGTTACTGCAACCCAAGCTTAGCCAAAGAGAAACTACCCATTTCTTGAACCACTTTTAAGATTTTGTTCCAATGTGTATTTTTTCAGTAAATTTTCTTACCTTAAATGTGTTTCCTTCCATTTGAAAATACGATTTGAATTCCTTGTTGCTGTAGAAGGGTAATACATCTTCGACCTACGTCTCTGTTCTTGCAGGTAATGGCTGCAGCATATTCCTCTCCTTCTTCCTCAATCTTTCATTTATTTTAGCAATTCTTGCAGCGACTGCCAATTCTGGGTCTTCACCCTCAACATCTTCAAAAAGCAACCCTCTAGCTGAAAATTGGCTTAAAAAATGTTTAGGGTAGACCATCATAGCAGTTCGTGTGTGTTAGTGTTTACATCTGACGTCACCGTAGCGCTACAGACCGTTCG
>NC_051407.1:31125548-31125670 GCF_015228065.2 Penaeus monodon
GCAACTCTACCTGACTGTGTTACAGAATTTTTTTTATACAATTTTTAGTACAAGAAAGTCATGACTTTCTTTTGTAGTGTTTTTAATGTAGCAAAACATTTTGCTGTATAACACTGTGTATA
>NC_051407.1:31125827-31126177 GCF_015228065.2 Penaeus monodon
TAAATTTGTGCAATACTCCGCTCGGCTATGAACTATTCAGTCCATCCGCCAAGTCATAATGCTTGCTTTTGGTTCGACATAATGACGAAAATTCATAATACGCTGCTCAGGCACATCGGTGAAGGTCGGCCAGCGGCAAAGGCGACCACCTGCACGGGGTGTGGGCGCAGCTGGTGCAGAGAGTGACATTTATTAGGGATGGAAACCGGACCTGCGTCGACCCTCCGGCACTAAGCAGGGATTTGCTTTGTCCTTCCATCTAAACGTTTTATTGTTATCTCCTAACAGAGCACGGTAATCAGTCCTTATTCTTTGCGTCTGTTTATTCTTAAAAACGAAAGGAAGAATGG
>NC_051407.1:31127438-31127700 GCF_015228065.2 Penaeus monodon
CAATGATAGCACTGATGATATTAATTATAATTACAAATCTAGAATAGGATTTCCATAGATTCGTGATAAGTTGCACGAGCGTTATCAAAGACTTATGCTAATCATCACCCCATTACACACCACAATGTATTGAATTCAAGTCCACAGTCACCTCAAATATCACTCTAGGCATAAAATATCCATCTTACATAGACGAGACGGGACTTCAAATCCCCAGTCTAATGTGAGTGTTACGTGCGAACAAACACGGAGAAGTAGAATG
>NC_051407.1:31128034-31129136 GCF_015228065.2 Penaeus monodon
TATATAGATAAAATGCAACCTGGTGAAAATGGTTGAGCTCCTACTCCAGTGTGAATGCACTGCATTTGTGCATTTCCTGGAACATTGTTTGATGTAAAATATCGACAGCAATATCAAAATACTGTGCAAAGACAAACTATTTTATCACATATATCCATATGCATATCTTTATTATTTTCATCTGTTTGTTTGTCTAGCTAGCTAGGTAGCTTTCACGTTTCCAGTCGAAAATAAATGAAATATGTTTAAAAACTCGGTACCGAGCTATTAGTGGCAATATGAATATTGAAATTCGATATTTTCCTAACATTTTAGAGCTAATATACTACCATCAAAGTGTTAAGGGATACTATTAAAAGTATAAAAATTGCTAAAGGACCATCATGCAGAATTAATCCTTCCTCTGTTTGTTTGAGTCTGGAAAATACCTCGTGCATTTTTGGAGAAATTAGCACGTCTACACAAAACTCGATCGAAAAACTTATATAAATATTCAAAATAATCATTTTCAATCTTTCCTCGTATTACTATGCCAAATAAGATAAATTGATGAGTGAACATTTCGAGCTTCATAATTCTTTACTGACAAAGGTCGATAAGAAAATAACATAGTCACCCTTTGTCTTCATCATTTACCTTTCCCTTCAAACAGACGCGGAGTCCTTAAAAAATCTCATAAAAAAATCCCTATCCCTAATTTCAGAAAACCACCAACCACTTCTGTTCCTTCCAGCCAATTCCCGGTTTATATTCTTCCTTTTCCTTAAACCCCTTTTCTTCTTCGCGAACTGCAGCAAGAATTATATCAAGAGCAGCCAACCGGGGCGCGTCAACATCCTCCATATTTGTTGTTGTTGTGTACACCAGAGCGCGGTTCCATGTGATAGGAAATTCGCAACACGTGACGAGCATAGTGTGTAGTTTGTAGCAAGGAATGGGGAATTTATGTACTGATATACGTAAAGGATGGTCTTGTTTATGATGGACAGGAAAGTGTAATGGAGTCTATGGTGTAATGGGGGTCGATTTTTTTTTTTATAAGAATCTGGTTTTCCTTATTTAGTCAAAGTTCTTCCGTTATGGTTATCGCAATAGCAGACAT
>NC_051407.1:31129754-31129902 GCF_015228065.2 Penaeus monodon
CCATAGTTATATATTGTTAACTTACAAAATGATCATTTAAGTGCCTAATGCAATTGGGTATAGTTAACAAATTCTATCTGGGTGTATGACACCTGGGTTCACTTTTTTTTACGAATTTTTTCTGTTGGGAATTTTCTCCGGACTTCTA
>NC_051407.1:31130629-31131436 GCF_015228065.2 Penaeus monodon
CAAGGTTTATTTAGCAAAAAACATAGTTATATACATTGGTTAACTTACAAATGATCATTTAAGTGCCTATATGCAATTGGGTAATAGTTAACAAATTCTATCGGAGTAATGACAATGGTATCATTGGTTAGAATTTTCTGTTGGGAATTTTCTCCGGACTTCTAAGGAGGAGGAGGGGAGAGAGAGAAGAGAGAGAGATAGCAGGAGAGGAATAGAGATAGAGATGAGAGAATAGGATAAAGATGATAGAAGGATAAGAGAAAAAGGAAGAGAGAGGGATAGATAGAGAAGAGGATAAGATGGATAATAGCATTTGGAAGATAGAGCAATGAGATAAAGCAAGGAGATAGGCAAGGAAATAGAAGGGAAAGCAAGGATAATAGCAATGGAGAAAGAATGAATAGAAGGATAATAGAAGAGAGAGATAGAAGGAGAGAAGGAATAGAAGGATAGAGAGATGAAATAGCAAGAGGATAATAGAGGATATAGAATAGGATAAACGAGAAAAAAGATAGGAAATAGAAGGTATAGAAGGAAATGAAGAAAAGAATAGGATAAGCATGGAGTAATAGCAGGATAATAGAATTGGATAATAGAATGGATAATAGCAGATAGAAAGAATAGGATAATAGGCAGAGATATGAGGATAATGGGAATAGATAATAGATGATAAACAATGGAAAGAGAATAGGATAATAGAGAAAGGAGAATAGAATGGATAGAAGCAAGGAGAATGCAAGGTAATACAAAAAATCGGAAACTAAAAGGAAATAAATTATACAATAGGTACTAGTATGGATAATATTG
>NC_051407.1:31131576-31131690 GCF_015228065.2 Penaeus monodon
GATAATAGCAATTTGGATAATAGCAATTGGATAATAGCAATAGGATAATAGCAATTGGATAATAGCAATAGGATAATAGCAATTGGATAATAGCATTTGGATAATAGCAATTTG
>NC_051407.1:31132302-31132458 GCF_015228065.2 Penaeus monodon
TGGATAATAGGAATTTGGATAATAGCAATTGGATAATAGCAATAGCCTTACCTTATGATTCCAGTATATTGCAGTTTTATCATATTATCGCAGTGAATTTTTCTTATCTTGAAGTATCATCTGCTAAGTCCTCTTTTATTAATTCATCTTGCTGGA
>NC_051407.1:31132555-31132721 GCF_015228065.2 Penaeus monodon
TAACGTGTTTTTTGCCCCAATAACTGAGCTTTTATACACATAATGATAAAATTTACGACTAACACTTTAGAAAACATAGTTAACATTTAATTTTCCTGAATCACAAAAATGAATTGTACAATTCTACAAATAAAACGCAAGCATACTTACATGCAAACATGAAAAG
>NC_051407.1:31133520-31133647 GCF_015228065.2 Penaeus monodon
AGCTTGTAGATGATATTTTATACGATCTAGAGATGTATTTAATCTTATAACGTTTATCTATTTTCACAAATACACACACACAACGGCATTTAATCACAAACGAAATCACACACACACAGGGAGGACA
>NC_051407.1:31133746-31134298 GCF_015228065.2 Penaeus monodon
GCGTTGTAGATTCCGGTCAGGCGTTTTTCAGAGCGATCCTTGGGAGAGAGTGTATTTTGAACTGTCTTGTAATGCGGGTTGTGATGCCTGTGTTTTGCCGTAATAGCTTCTTATAAATCTTGTGGCTCGAGTTTTTATTAGTTGAAATGTGTGTTTGAATCCCACACAGCTGCAGGGATGGATATAAGGATTTTGTTTCACTTTTTTAGTGCTCGCTGGGTTGGAAAATGTTGTCTGGAATGTTAGATATTGACCAATCTATCAGAAACATTAGCTCCGTGGTTTAAGCACGCTTAAGCCTGAGTTGTATACGATACACTGATAAAGAATTCGAGAACAAATTTATAATTATAGCTGGAGCATAACTTTTGCGAAGAATTTGTACAGAACAGTAGAGTTCATTTGTTTTATCACTTAATTTGTCAGTTTCTGTTGCACTGATCACATTGATTAGACACTGGATTAGCGAACGTAGTTATGAGAACGATAGCTGTTACTGTAAGTTTTTTTAATAACACGAAGCCGATCTCTGTCTTTCTCTTTTTTCCTCCT
>NC_051407.1:31134366-31134955 GCF_015228065.2 Penaeus monodon
GCACACACACAAATCTTAAAAAAGTCAGACTATTCTCCCGAAGGGCAATTCAGACATAGGATGAGTGGACGCGTCATTTTCCTTAATGCTTAACCGCGTCGTATGGTCCTTGGAGCATAAAAAGGGTCCAATACACTTCTCTATTTTGGCCTTCTGTTCTGTTCAGGATGTTTTAGAAGTAACCTTACTTATATTTCCTCATACTTACTTAATCGCTAATCCTTACATTGGACACACGCTTGCCTGAGTGCATTCGTACAAACAGGAGCATATCACATATCAGGAATACGTGCGTATATATATTTTAGGAAATTTTGCTGACGTTTCCTCTCTTTGTTTCCCTCTGATATCTCATCTTCCTTTTATTTATTTTTTATTTGCTTCCGATCTGTACTTTCCTTTCATTATATTCTGTTCCTTTCTCCTCTGCCAATTCATTTCCATTTCTTCTTATCTAGCACTTCTCAACCCCCTGTTTCCGTACGTCATTAGGATTCCCCGCTCTATCCAAGTACTAAAATAAACTTTGATCTCCGTGGTGAATATGTTAAAGTTGACTGATGCATTTATCAAGAAAACCTTTGTGTCG
>NC_051407.1:31135686-31136158 GCF_015228065.2 Penaeus monodon
TTAACCTCCTTGAAGAGTCCTTGCAAATTCCAATATCCAACTGCCAATATAAACGCCACGGGGAACATTTCTCACGCCCTTAGATTAACTCCATGACTAGTGTCGATCGCTGACCCGCTCATATCGGCGCGCGAGTCAATTATTGCTTTTCGATAGGTAGCAGAAAACTTGGACGAATCACCCAGCCTCGCCACCCACGCCCACCCACGCCCTCCGAACACGCCCACTCACGCCCTCCGAACACGCCCACTCAGGTCCCCCGAACACGCCCACTCACGCCCCCCGAACCCGCCCACTCACACCCTCCGAACACGCCCACTCAGGTCCCCCGAACACGCCCACTCACGCCCCCCGAACCAGCCCACTCACGCCCTCCGAACACGCCCACTCAGGTCCCCCGAACACGCCCACTCACGCCCCCGAACACGCCCACTCACGCCCCCCGAACCCGCCCACCCACACCTCCGAACAC
>NC_051407.1:31136825-31137021 GCF_015228065.2 Penaeus monodon
TGCCCTCTTCATCCATAGGTCAATGAGCGGAGATCAAGGATTCTTACTGCGACCTTAAAGGGTCCTCTTCCTGCTCTCCGTGGATATTTCATTGTCGTAATGCAAGGTTCAATATAGTCAATGCGAGGTCCGGTGGTCTGGTTTGATTTAATTTTTTTTCTCTTTAAGTTACGCTGAGAGAAAAAAAATATTGCTT
>NC_051407.1:31137489-31137669 GCF_015228065.2 Penaeus monodon
CATTTGTTCGAGCCTCCACGCCCTAACACGCACGTTCACTTGAGCAAAAGTTTTCTTTCGCCCGAGTGAACTGCTTGTAATTACGGAACCGATCAGTTACCCATGAGTGTGTGTCGCTCACAGGACGCTCGACCGAGCCCGCTGCCCCCCCCCCTCCCGCTCTTGCGCGCTTAAGGGAAG
>NC_051407.1:31140695-31140926 GCF_015228065.2 Penaeus monodon
AAAGATTTGTTTTGCTCATACACAACGTTGACGCAATTAAACTATGCACTTAAATGAGCTAAATGTTTATACATCTGAAATTCATGTGATATTGTGAGAACTTTTGAAACTAATTCCTTTGGGACACGTTTTCTATTATGTAGTTTTGTAAATCATGTTTAATAGGATCAATGATAATCATATCAATCAGCCGACCGACGAACAAAGATTCCGCAGTATAAGTTTCAGCCA
>NC_051407.1:31141502-31141760 GCF_015228065.2 Penaeus monodon
CTTAAATATGTCATATTCGATTGTTTGGTAGTGTGATTTTCTATAATCATGCGTGTTGTGTTTGTATTCAGCGATTGTATGTCAGCGGACGATTGTATAGAATATGTTTGGCATGTATTGTACTATAGCGTTGTGTTGAGGGTGTGAGTAGAGATTGAAGACTGTATGCACGATGGGTAGTGTGTGGTGTCAGTTAGTACTATGCCGGGAGGTATAGAATGCAGGAGCATAGGAAGGCAAGGAGCCGGACGGGGGCGC
>NC_051407.1:31142216-31142939 GCF_015228065.2 Penaeus monodon
GGGGCGCAGGGGGCGCTGGAAAAAGCTACTGGGCGGCAGCTGGCCTCGGAGGCGACGGGTGGGCCGGACGCCGCGGTGATGGATAACGGCCGTGTACAAGTCGAGCTAAACTTTCATTGGAATCGTTTCCATTCGTTAAGGCCCACTGGGTTGATTTTAGGTCAGTCCCCCCGTAACTCCGAGGTGGTATATTAGGGCGTACACATACTTCGCCAGGCTGGGACACTGGTCCTCCTGTGCGGGGGAGCGAGGAGGGAATTCGGGCCCTACGCCTGGGGGTCAGAGGGCCCGGAGTCCCGTCGTAGGCGAGGTGTGGAAAGCCACGTTACTGCACCGAGTTGACGAGATGCAGATGTTTCTCCATAGTTGGACGAGAGTTTGATGAGCGCGGCAGACGACAGGCTTGTTTCTAAGGCATTAGCTCGGTAAAGATGCTTTGATTGCATTCCCGGGATTTTTCTTCGTCCAAGTTTTACCTGCAGTATAATCGGACTGTTTAAACCGGGCATGATTTGCATGGAGCTTTTAATTGCTGCCGGATATTGAACTCGCAGACTGTTGTCGTAATTGCCAGACAAGTTTACAACTGGTCAAACTTTCAGCATTTATGTGCGAGGAAGTGAGAACAGCGCCATGTTGGCTCTGCAATACACACAGGCAATCAAATAGAGCAAAAGTGTTCACTTGCGAAATGAGGCCAAGATCCTCTTTTTCGCGAGATGT
>NC_051407.1:31143716-31143957 GCF_015228065.2 Penaeus monodon
CGTCAGTACATCTTGAATATATTGCTCCGCTGCCGATGTGTTTTGCATGGCTGCCCGCCGGTGGGTTGCCATGTAAGCCATAAAAAAGACAAAGAGAATCGGTCATCTTCTGTGATTTATTTTTGATGTATGGCGTAATTTCTGGCAGACGACATGAACCTGTTTCCGTGAAATATAGCTCGAGTAAGATTAGAAAAAGTCCGGATTCTCTTTAACGCAGGATTTTATCGATAACGCCGTG
>NC_051407.1:31144617-31144747 GCF_015228065.2 Penaeus monodon
CTTTATCCCGCTTTGTTGCGTCCTCCGGCTCTCGCCACAGCTTCATTTGTCGATTTCTTCGCAAACGTGGAGAGAAGGAAGATCACGTTGCATAATTTATTCATATCGCTGCATTATTTACTTAACATAA
>NC_051407.1:31144807-31144895 GCF_015228065.2 Penaeus monodon
GAATTTTCGATTTCTTCGCAGACGTGGCGAGAAGGAAGATCGCGTTAAATTATTTATTTATCATGAATTTTACTTGGGACTGTGACTA
>NC_051407.1:31144912-31145384 GCF_015228065.2 Penaeus monodon
GGGGGGGGGTTATCATGACTGAAGCTTGCTGTTTTTTATAGATATTTATTGTGTTGTTTCGTTGTTACTTGATTTGTTTGATTTGTTTATCGTAATGTTAGTTGAGGAAGGTCATCTCTTTACCGTTTCCTTGTTTATTGTGGAATTACGTAAACATGAAAACCAATAAAGGTGAATAGTAAGTATTTCATAATTTCTGACACCCCTAACCTCCCCCCCCCTTCCTCCCCTCCCTTCCCCACAGATACTCTTTACTTACCTATCAAAATTTCCCCTTTTCCTCACCTTCCCCTAACTCTCCAGCCTCCTAAAGACCCTTCTCTACTCACCTACTCCTGCCCTCGCGCTCCACCTACTTCCCTACCATATATTCCACCTCTACCATACCTTCTCTCTCGGTCCACCTACCATACTCTCTTTTCTTCTTGCAAACCGTCATGTCAAACCATACCCTCCCTCCAAATTACCATTT
>NC_051407.1:31145450-31145769 GCF_015228065.2 Penaeus monodon
CGTGTTGTCCCTACACTTGCTTACTATACCATGTCCCCTACACCCACCTACCATACCCTGTCGCTCTATCCCACTACCATACCATGCCTTTCACCCATCTATCATACCTTGTTCCTCTGTCACAACTACCATACATCCCTATCCCGCCTACCATTCCCTCTCCACATCGTTTAACATACCTCCTCTACCTTACCTACCACACGTCCTCCTCCCTACCATATCCACCCTACCATCTCCACCCAAATTCCCCATCTATAATTCCCCCTCCACCTCATATACCCTACTCCCTCCCCAACCTTCAATACCACACAATTTTCCA
>NC_051407.1:31145827-31146171 GCF_015228065.2 Penaeus monodon
GACCCCCTTTAACCCGCCCTCTATATCCATTTCCCACCAACCATACTCCCTCCACTTCACTTACTGTAAATTCAATACCACTCGTCCCCACCATACCCCACCATACGCCCACCACACGCCCACCATACGCCCACCCTACGCCGAACGAACCCCGCGGGCACACTCGCCCAGACACGCTCTAAGTGCAAAGGCAAGATCATGGGATTTGCTCTTCCGGATACTTGCTTCCTTGTCGCCTTGCTTCAGATCTCGCCTCGTCTCTCGCTTCCCCGCGGACCTTCGCTCGCCGCCTGGAGGAGATGGAGGCGAGAAAGGGTGTGTGTGGGGTGGGGGTGGGGGTAGAG
>NC_051407.1:31146332-31146408 GCF_015228065.2 Penaeus monodon
GTAAAGGGGATATAGAACGGAAACATCAAGTGGATTTTTTTGTGAGGGATGTATAGCAAGAACGCAGGAGGTGATC
>NC_051407.1:31146531-31146698 GCF_015228065.2 Penaeus monodon
AAGAGGAGGAAATAGAACAGACGCATTAGATTGAGTCTTGTTTTGTGAAAGAAATTCGAAATTTTCACGACAAATGTTCCTTCGTTGTTTGTTTTCAGAACATCCAGTGAGAGGGAAATTCTCTATTGGAAATGCAATTACAACTGAAGAAAGAGATGAGAAGATGG
>NC_051407.1:31146757-31147512 GCF_015228065.2 Penaeus monodon
GGCAAGAAAAATCGGAATGCGTTCACAATAAATAAAATACGCAGAGAAATCAAATAGTTCAGAAAAGAAGCACAAAGAGGGGATAAAGAAGGAAGGGAGAAAGAAACGGAGGGAGGAAAGGGAAACGAATGAGAGAGGAAGGGTGGACTGGAGAGGAAAGATAGAAGAAAAGACAAGAGGAAGAAAAAACAGAAGAGATGAGGGCGGGCCGAGGGAGGAGGAAAAAGGAAGAGGAGAAAAGAGGAGGAGAAAGGAGGAGGAGAAAGGAGGAGAAAGGAAGAGGAAAGAGGCGAAAGGAAGAAGTGAAATTTGAGATTAAGTCCACGAACTCTCAGAAGATATGACAAATAATTACTGACATATACAGTCGAAGTTTCTTGGCTAATCAGTGATCTAAATGAACCTTATTTTATTCCACCATTATGATTTCCATATACATTCCAGTAGCGAATAAAATACCAAAATGATGATCTAATAACATTGCCTTTGGTTGACTTACTGGGCGTCAGTGGCAATTATTGTTTGTTTGTTTTTAATGGCATTTATAGCTATACAGGGTATGTTTATTAATTACATTCAAGTGATCGTAAATTATATGTTTGGGAATGAATGAAGTTTGAAGATTAATAAACAAATGGGAAGAGAGGGAGAAAGAAAAGAGGGATTAAAGAAGAGAAATAGGGGATCAGAAAGATAAAGAAAAAAATGAAGGACGGGTTAAGGAAGGCAAAGAAAAAAGTGATGGACGGGATAAG
>NC_051407.1:31147600-31147837 GCF_015228065.2 Penaeus monodon
AGACTTGAGTAAACAGGAGGAGGGGGAAAGGACGGGTCAAGAGAGGGGAGGAGGGGGCACCCAGCCATCGCCCGGGAGTGGTAAAGGTTATGGGTTTGTTTATGCTCGGGAGGCAGGTCGACCACCGGCGCTCAGGCGGAAACCTCGATCGGATCCCGCTTCCCTTGGCTTTGTTTGCCGCCGTGGCTTCCATCTCCATTATAAGGCGGCGCCCCTGGGAGCTAGGGGGCAGGGGGC
>NC_051407.1:31148099-31148457 GCF_015228065.2 Penaeus monodon
ATATCAGTCTACCAGATATTGCTGCATGAATACGCAATTATTATCTCAAACTTTTATAACAGGAAGGTTGCCTATTTCATATGCATGACTGTACTATAGTCAGAAAAAAAAACACTAGTTTCTAAAGTAGCCACTAATATAGATGATAAAATTTTCTCATACACTTTTCTCGTTGTGGATGGAACGTTGCTGAACAAAGCAATGCCGTATAGTTAGAGGTAATGATGACGGTTGTATTGCCACAACAATGAGGGGGCTTGGAGGCCTCAATGCAATGTTATCTCTGTTTATAATCCTATTAAATGCATACAGGAGATTCAGTAGCAACCTTTAGGTTATACAGACGCAAATTGGTCGG
>NC_051407.1:31149086-31149239 GCF_015228065.2 Penaeus monodon
TTCCATTTAATATCTTATTTCAACGCGGGGTCTATGATTTTTTTTTATCTCTCAGTTATATATATATATTTTTTTTCTTTTCCATGTTTTTTGTTGTTTATTCCTTTTCTCTCTGTTTATCTTTTATTTAGGAATTGTTCTAGTTTTCTTAAC
>NC_051407.1:31149428-31149868 GCF_015228065.2 Penaeus monodon
GTTTTCCATAAACGAAGATCAACACAGCAAAACTGTCATATCACATTAATAACCAACCAATAAAGAACACAGAGAAGAAAAAGATAGATAAAATCGTATATATGTAGTTGCATAGTGACTACTATATAGATATAGAACGTCATCTCTAGCATATAACATTATCTAATGGATTTTTTTTTCTTTCTTTTTTATTGACTTCTTGTGACCCTAAATCAAATACAATGTTGTATTTTTATGTATTTTTGTCAGAATGTATACCCATTGAAGCATACAGTCTTATCTGGTTATTTTATTTATATCTGTCTTTCTCTCTATATTAGTGAATAGGTCAGTTCGCTCGAATCTGTGTCTATCCGTGTTCATACTACTATCTATCATTCTATTTTCTAGTTTTTTTTATCTGTTTTACTCTGGTCTATCTGTGTATATACACTGGGGAA
>NC_051407.1:31150233-31150310 GCF_015228065.2 Penaeus monodon
TATCCTTGAAAATAGACTTTTTATTTATGAAATTTATTTATGAAATTTGTTTAATCAATTCCTATTTTTGTTCATTC
>NC_051407.1:31150446-31150719 GCF_015228065.2 Penaeus monodon
TCATCATTAATCGCCATTAATATGTTGCAATATGTTGCAAGAAACGAGAGTTATATACATATTCAAAATGTAATTACCATCATGACAACATCCCCGCCAGCACAGAGTAAACTAAAGGCAATGAAGCAACTCATGATGGTTTAAAAAAGGTGGTTTGTGAAGTATGTTTCCAGCAGTGGGAAGACCGCTGGGCTTGGTGGCCTAGCGAGCCAGGAGGTTCACTGAAAAGGAAAAAAAGTGCTAAATATAACAAGTGCGTTGTGTATATTCATG
>NC_051407.1:31152860-31152947 GCF_015228065.2 Penaeus monodon
AAGAAAAAAATATATAGTGAATTCATAGATGGTTTATCATTTTGTGTGTCTTTTGAAGCTCTATGGAAACACGAAGTATATACTTGG
>NC_051407.1:31154068-31154350 GCF_015228065.2 Penaeus monodon
CAGTTGTTCCTGGTAGAGCCTCATGTATAAGCTCCCGTTTCCTTCGTAGAGCCTCATGTATAAGCTCCCGTTTCCTTCGTAGAGCCTCATGTATAAGCTCCCGTTTCCTTCGTAGAGCCTCATGTATAAGCTCCCGTTTCCTTCGTAGAGCCTCATGTATAAGCTCCCGTTTCCTTCGTAGAGCCTCATGTATAAGCTCCGTTTCCTTCGTAGAGCCTCATGTATAAGCTCCCGTTTCCTTCGTAGAGCCTCATGTGTAAGCTCCCGTTTCCTTCGTAGAGC
>NC_051407.1:31154596-31154903 GCF_015228065.2 Penaeus monodon
GGGGGGGGGGGGGCGGGATAACGGCAAAGAAAATACTTCCTTCTTCGGCAAGTAACCAACACCATACAGGAATATCCGCTTCACATTTTACAAGTCACGTAGCCACATTCATTGTTATTTCGTCTATCATACTTGGTAAACAGAGAATGATAGATTATCATAACAGGGAATATGATGCATACGGCGTTGTTATGTACATTTAAATCACAATTTCATGCAATATATTGATAATTTTATAATACAGTAAAAAGTGTAATATGTTTATAGTACTTACACGCCTTGTGTTATCTCCCTTCCAACAATGGAC
>NC_051407.1:31154922-31155093 GCF_015228065.2 Penaeus monodon
CATCAGTCTAAATTCCCTTTCCCCAACAATTTCGATCTTATTCCACGTTCGGTCAAGCTCTCTTTGTTTATATTCTATGTATCCCATCGGTATTAATTCGTTTTCCCTGCAGGTCTTCTTGGATTCGAACTGCATTGGTGAAGGGGGTCGCCTCCACCATCTCCCTGATTT
>NC_051407.1:31155228-31155297 GCF_015228065.2 Penaeus monodon
GGCCTTTTAAAAATTTTAGCTTATCTTCTAAAGATTGTAAGCTTGGTCAAAATGTGCCATCATACACAA
>NC_051407.1:31155422-31155573 GCF_015228065.2 Penaeus monodon
GGGTGAAGATTTTCAAATAAAATATACGATTTGTTATGCTGTCGAAATTGGGTCATCTTCCTTCAAACTATCTTATTAGTAGTTCTTCGTGAATAAACATATGTTCAGCATACTACACTCATCGGATATTTCGTACAACGATGAGTAATTA
>NC_051407.1:31157697-31157881 GCF_015228065.2 Penaeus monodon
GGCCCTTGAGAAAAACATCTCTCTACACTGATCGTTATATAAGTGTGCGATATACTCACAAAAATACGAAATGCTTTTTCCATGTAAATGTATAAAACAAGTTTGTTCGTTATTGATTGGCTATTGACGTAATGTGATATTCATAAGGTATTCTTTCTCTTCTTACTCATTCTTCCTTGATGCA
>NC_051407.1:31158077-31158406 GCF_015228065.2 Penaeus monodon
TCTTTATTATTCCTGGAACTGCACAATGGGATGAATTTCCAAATTACGTCAGTTAGACAACATATTACAAAACTGCAATTAGTAAGAATAAATGTATTTTAAAAAAACTTAATGAAATCCCAGAGTATTGATACATTATACACCACGTAACGCAGTAATACGAGTGACCATCAAATAACAGGATCTTAATAAAAAAGATCTCAAACGGAACTTCATTCTAAATTCTCAGAGCTTAAACAAAATTGATAATGTTGCTTCGTTACCGTTTTTTCTTATTTCTGTTGCTTTATACTCAGGAATCTTTGAATAATCCAATCGTCAGGTGGACG
>NC_051407.1:31159989-31160817 GCF_015228065.2 Penaeus monodon
GCTTGAACATATTTCCTCAATTCATTGTTTATCATTCAGCTGAAACATTATAACTTTTATCAGCTCCTTGCGTGTTATCCATTTATCCGCGTGCGTTTGATGCAAGTATGATAACCCCGAGTTTATTTGAATATTGCATAGCATTAATGAGACGCGAAAACTCCGCCTTCATAATTCTCAGTTCTCATCCTATCTCTTTTATATCTTCTGTAGATCTACGATAGGAATCAACTGAATATACTAATAGCAATTGGAGCGATTAAAATGTGGCTAAAAATTAACATAAAATGATTAGGTCATAAAAAGGCTTTTGTTCCAAGGCCGGTCCTTATCAGGGATCTGGGGCGCCGCCGACCCTGATATTCATGAATCTCGGCTGTGATAACGAACCCCGAGGCTGCTTTATTCAGGGGGCCGTCACTTATCATTAGGGCCTTTATTGCAATATTGGTTTGCCTTCGTGTCTGCCGCCTGCTCATCTATCGCTGGCTGCGCCTATTTGTAGACCCTCTGTGATGTATATATAAATCGATAACAAACACGTACCCACGGGAAATGATCGGGTTATTTGACTAAAACTGATTAAAATATAAACCTCTCCAGATATAGCGAAGCTTTGATTCTGTCAGGGAGAACCACACAGGACATTAACAACATATGTATAGAGACATAAGCAGGTACATACACGTATTCATACTCCCATAACTATATTGAAATTTGCATGAACCAATTCACCAGCTAAAACAATATAAGACAATAACACAAAGTAACATAAATTTAGTAAAATAATACGGAAGCAATAACAATAGCAAGGATATCAACAGCAAA
>NC_051407.1:31160896-31161077 GCF_015228065.2 Penaeus monodon
AAAACGATAATCCAAGACGCAGCCACACATTACAGTGCTCTCATATATCACTTCACTAATCGTTTGCCGCCGCAGGGGGCTGAGAAACAACACACGACTTCGCAGCCAAGTCGTCTAGCGTGACGTGGGTGAGGCGCCCTGCGTGTGAGCTCCTGAACCTGCGAAGTAGAAGTGTCTCGGC
>NC_051407.1:31161611-31161944 GCF_015228065.2 Penaeus monodon
TATCTAGTACCGTCTGTATCCGTGCCCGACATGCTATTTACAGCGGGCGTTGTCTTGCCTCTGACAGGTGAATTTCCCAGAGTTTAAAAGAGCTCTCGAGAAGAGCCGTGGGCAGACAGCGACAGCGTCCGGTACAAAGTGGAGACAGAAAATTATGAAGCGTTTATCCTGAGTATTCAGAAATCGTGTGTAGCAGTGGAAAACAGTAGCCTAAGAGGATGCACTGTATATCTGGTTATCTGAATTATATGGATACAGAGAATATAGTTTGATATACGAAATGAAGATGGATCCAGATGTCCTGCTGTTCTTCGGAGATCAAACGGTCCTCAT
>NC_051407.1:31161967-31162094 GCF_015228065.2 Penaeus monodon
TGTCTGGTCGAGTATTGGGCGAATCCAGACACACTGACAGGAATGCTGACTTTGGTACAGAAACCTGAAAATCGTGTTCTGTCTAGTCGTTTCGATTTGTTTTATCTATATTTTAAGCCCCACGCGA
>NC_051407.1:31162115-31162667 GCF_015228065.2 Penaeus monodon
GCGAGTGCTACCATGGTACCGTGGTTAATGATATGTCGCCAAACGTCTCGTGGCTTATTTCATCTGCCAGGCGTCCTGTACCGTTTCATTACCTTCGTTGAGAATAATAAGCTGACGCCCTCGTTGCTGTAACGATTATTTCGCTCACTAAAACAAAATAGCTATGATTAATATGACTCGCTCCGGCCAATCGCAAAGGCCGCGCGTCGCTCCGTGTCATAAATGCAATACAGGACGCAGAGAATGGTCGTCCGACATGCGAAGGGGGAACTTCGCTAAAATAATTCCCGTTGTTTCTAAGCTCGGCTTTCTCATAGAAGTTGAGTCGTGACACAATATTCAGCGCGGAGAACTGGACTGCTAATTCCCCTCGACGGCGAGAGCGAGATAAAGGGGAAAACTTTACACATACTCACTCAGGAAATTAGTCCGTAAGACTAAATTGCCAGTCGTTATTTTGTGATTTCCGACCTTCTGTGTTTCCAACTCTCTCGGACCGAACGCGCACTGACGTAAACACTAGTACAACTTTCCAACGGTTTTAGTTAAATG
>NC_051407.1:31163551-31166076 GCF_015228065.2 Penaeus monodon
GTGCGTGCAGGTGCGGTGCATATGAAATAAACAAAATCTAATATTTCCTTGCTCCCCCGCTAAGCCACACAGTCCGATCACGCGTCGAGGCCGCTGATGGGGGCGGACGCAGTTAAATGTCGCCACATTGTAAAAAGCCAAAGGGAGGAGGGGAAGGGGAGCAGAGGGGAGGAGGGGAAGGGGAGTAGAGGGGAGGAGGGGAAGGGGAGGAGGGGAAGGGGAGTAGAGGGGAGGAGGGGAAGGAGAGCAGAGGGGAGGAGGGGAAGGGGAGCAGAGGGGAGGAGGGGAAGGGGAGCAGAGGGGAGGAGGGGAAGGGGAGCAGAGGGGAGGAGGGGAAGGAGAGCAGAGGGGAGGAGGGGAAGGGGAGCAGAGGGGAGGAGGGGAAGGGGAGCAGAGGGGAGGAGGGGAAGGGGAGCAGAGGGGAGGAGGGGAAGGAGAGCAGAGGAGAGGAGGGGAAGGGGAGCAGAGGGGAGGAGGGGAAGGGGAGCAGAGGGGAGGAGGGGAAGGAGAGCAGAGGAGGAGGGGAAGGGGAGGAGGGGAAGGGGAGCTGAGGGGAGGAGGGGGAAGGGGAGGAGGGGAAGGGGAGGAGGGGAAGGGGAGGAGGGGAAGGGAGCAGAGGGGAGGAGGGAAGGGAGCAGAGGGAGGAGGGGGAAGGGAGCAGAGGGAGGAGGGGAAGGGGAGAGGGAAGGGAGGAGGGAAGGGGAGCAGAGGGGAGGGGGGGAAGGGGAGAAGAGGGGAGGGGGGGAAGGGGAGCAGGGGGAGGGGGGAAGGAGAGCGAGGGAGGAGGGAAGGGGGAGCGGGGGGAGGAGGGAAGGGAGCAGAGGGGAGGGGGGGAAAAGGGGGAGCAGAGGGAGGGGGGAAGGGGGAGCAGAGGGGGAAAGGGGAAGGGGAGCAGAGGGGAGGAGGGGAAGGAGAGCAGAGGGGAGGAGGGGAAGGGGAGCAGAGGGAGGAGGGAAGGGGATCAGAGGGGAGGAGGGGAAGGGGACAGAGGGGAGGAGGGGAAGGGGACAGAGGGGAGGAGGGGAAGGGAGCAGAGGGAGGAGGGGAAGGGGAGCAGAGGGGAGGAGGGGAAGGGGAGCAGAGGGGAGGGGGGGAAGGGGAGCGGAGGGGGAAGGGGAGGAGGGGAAGGGGGGGCAGAGGGGAGGAGGGGAAGGGGAGCAGAGGGGAGGAGGGGAAGGGAAGGGGAGGAGGGGAAGGGGAGCAGAGGGGAGGAGGGGAAGGGGAGCAGAGGGAGGAGGGGAAGGGAGGAGGAGAGGGAGGAGGGGAAGGGGACAGAGGGGAGGAGGGGAAGGGAGCAGAGGGGAGGAGGGGAAGGGGAGAGGGAGGGGGAGGAGGGGAAGGGGGAGGAGGGGAAGGGGAGGAGGGGAAGGGGAGCAGAGGGGAGGAGGGGAAGGGGAGCAGAGGGGAGGAGGGGAGGAGAGAGGGGAGGGAGGGGAGGAGGGGAAGGGAGCAGAGGGGAGGAGGGGAAGGGGAGCAGAGGGGAGGAGGGAAGGGAGCAGAGGGGAGAGGGGAGCAGAGGGGAGGAGGGGAAGGGGAGGAGGGGAAGGGGAGGAGGGGAAGGGGAGGAGGGGAAGGGAGGAGGAAGGGGAAGGGGAGAGGGGGAAGGGGAGGCAGAGGGGAGGAGGGGAAGGGGAGCAGAGGGGAGGAGGGGAAGGGGAGGAGGGGAAGGGGGGGGAGGGGAAGGGGAAGGAGGGGAAGGGGGGGGAGGGGAAGGGGAGCAGAGGGGAGGAGGGGAAGGGGAGGAGGGGAGGAGGGGGAGTGAGAGGAGGAGGAGGGGAAAGGGGAGGAGGGGAAGGGGAGTGGAGGGGAGGAGGGAAGGGAGGAGGGGAAGGGGAGGAGGGGAGAGGGGAGCAGAGGGGAGGAGGGGAAGGGGAGGAGAGGGGAGGGAGGAGGAAGGGGAGGAGGGGAAGGGGAGGAGGGAGAAGGGGAGCAGAGGGGAGGAGGGGAAGGGGAGAGAGGGGGAAGGGGAGGAGGGGAAGGGGAGGAGGGGAAGGGGAGCAGAGGGGAGGAGGGGAAGGGGAGGAGGGAAGGGGAGTAGAGGGGAGGAGGGGAAGGGGAGGAGGGGAAGGGGAGCAGAGGGGAGGAGGGGAAGGGGAGCAGAGGGGAGGAGGGGAAGGGGAGGAGGGGAAGGGGAGCAGAGGGGAGGAGGGGAAGGGGAGCAGAGGGGAGGAGGGGAAGGGGAGCAGAGGGGAGGAGGGGAAGGGGAGCAGAGGGGAGGAGAACGAAGGGGAAAGGGGTGAAGGGGGGGAGGAGACGTACGTAGTCGAGGAAGCCGCGGAGAGGATTGGAGGGAAGAGGTGACGTGAGTGGGAGGAGAGGGAGGGAGGGGAGAGTGCCAAAAGAGTGCCAAGACGGAGGTGCCAGCGGAGGACAGCCGGGGCGAGCGCGGGATAGAGTCGTCACTGGCCTTGCGAGTGAACAAGGGAAGAAGGGAAGCGGCCGGGCGGTTGACAGCTTCAGATTGCATCTGTCCTCAGAAATGGAGCTTTTCTGCCTTTTTTCACTTCATTCCTTCTTTTTTTCGG
>NC_051407.1:31166365-31166911 GCF_015228065.2 Penaeus monodon
CTTTCGCACCCTTCTTCAGGATTAAAAGATTAAAAGCTGTTAGAACAGAATATGCTTTTATGCTTGAAATTCAATTCAGCAAGAAAGATAGGTATAATTCAGTGCAAGATAATACCTTACCAATGATCTATTGACCTTTTTTTTCCATACATAGATAAGTTGATAAACAGATTATCATGAATCAAGTAAAAAAACAAAGTCCTTCAATAAAAAGCACTCTTTACTCTCTTAACAAAGAGCCAAAGTAACAAAGACTAAGTTTTTAATTTGCCTTTTCAGCTGAATCCAAGAAGAAGGAGAAAAAAAAAATCAATTTAGTTTCCGTAACGATAATGCGCCATTCGTGTCAGATTCAACCCCAGTGATTTGGTGAGCAGAGCAAACATTTGCATGACACTCTACCTGTACTAGGAAGCAGGGAAATGGAGAGAGGCAAGCGGGGTAAGCGGATATGGGAGAGACGAATATATATATAGTGGACTGATGGAAATATATATGGTTGGATATGCATGTGGATGTGTTTGTAAATGCGAGTCGTATTTTTTT
>NC_051407.1:31167492-31167580 GCF_015228065.2 Penaeus monodon
CTCTCCTTTCTATTACCATTTATCAATACTTCATAATAATCTCGCTGAAGATTATAATGTTACCAATGATAACTGTGGCGCTATTATT
>NC_051407.1:31167597-31168232 GCF_015228065.2 Penaeus monodon
TGGAACAGGATCGAGCTGCTTACATAACATTTATGCTTCCAGGAATTAGTAAGCGGCTTTCTCTTATGAAACACTTAATGGCCTTTGGGGGAAAAGGTTACAAATGAATGAATAACCCACTACCCGGGCTCTCCCCACTCCCTGGGCAGCAGCACCACCACTACGCCAGTTCTATTATCTCCATTCCATTTATATGCAAGCTTTCGCTCGTTTTCACATGTAAACAACTTCTCGCCTTCAAATGGGAAAAAAACGCATGGTCTCCCAACCCAATATTGACCTACGGTGTAGAGAGCGTAACGTAAAAAGTGGCGTGATATTGAGAGTAACGCACTTTACTCTCTCGCATGCACAATGGCCAAGGAACAGGAGAACAAATGGGGATAAACGCTTTTACTATGCAGTTTTGGATCGTTTTCTGTACGAAGTGGAAAATATTTGGCGTTAGAGTGGAAAAAGTCTTAGGTAAGCATCTCTTTGTTTATTCCTTTATTGTAAATTGCTAATCCGATTAATATCTGGATGAGACGCTTTTGGATTTTGACAGACCTGCTACATTTACGTTAATTCTCGTAAAGAATTCGATTAAATCTGAAGAGAAAGAAAGAGAGGGAAGGCCGTGTGAGTGTAAATTA
>NC_051407.1:31168329-31168474 GCF_015228065.2 Penaeus monodon
TACATATATTCATGAGTGTGTGATGCATCTGTTAATAACTATAGAAACACTAATCAACAGTGGCAGGAAAATCCAAATATGATGATGATCTTGATATTGATTATAGTAATGCGTATAAAAAAAATATAAAAAAAAAATTGAGCAC
>NC_051407.1:31168549-31169063 GCF_015228065.2 Penaeus monodon
ACTTTAGAAGTGTAATCTTACTGACAGCATCACTACTACTCTTATTTATGGTGGTAAGATTAACAACAAGAACAGTGACTGCTGCAAATGATTACATAACAACTGCTGCTAATAATAACAAAGCAAACAAAAGTAACAAAAATTACAGCGTCAATAACAGGAAACAAGAACAACGCTATTGGTAACAATTACGGTATATATATGCTGATATATATCTTCTTTTGTAACAACAACCATGTATTGCAGAGGGTAACGATGTAATATTAACACTGTCATTATTACGGGTAATTTTAACGTCAACATTTTCATTACCTATGCCATTACTTCTCAGATATCCTGGTAATGTGTTAATGTTATTATCATCTAATATCTCTATTCCTTTCTACTGCCATACTCTACTTCATTCTGCTTTTTCCATTCCATTGATTTTGACACACCATGATTGATTTATGAAATAAACACGAATAAACATTTACGTCAAAACACTTACACAACTTTATACATACACAAACTT
>NC_051407.1:31169143-31169333 GCF_015228065.2 Penaeus monodon
TCTCTCTCACACACACATGACAATGACAAAACAGAAAAGGAAGTACATAGTCTTATCGACGTGATAATACTGTCATGGAATATTTAGGAAGAGCGTTATCCTAAGATAAATGATAATAACTTTTATTGTATTTTTCATATATTTTCATTGAAAAATTCAACAACCATGATTATTCGTGTTCAGAGAATCG
>NC_051407.1:31170967-31171034 GCF_015228065.2 Penaeus monodon
CAACAGTTGCCAATTGAAGTGCCTTTTTTATTTGTTTTTATGTGGATATTCGTTTCAATGTATCTGA
>NC_051407.1:31172097-31172218 GCF_015228065.2 Penaeus monodon
TGGGTGGAGACATAGCCCGCCGCCCACCCTCGCTCTTCGGAGGTCAGCCGGAGGGAAGGAAAGGGGGGGAGGGTGCTTCGACATTTCTGGGGGCGGTTTTGTGTTGATGTTGTCTGTTGCC
>NC_051407.1:31172259-31172331 GCF_015228065.2 Penaeus monodon
TTCTCTCTCTTCGGTCTCTCTTTTTATTCTCTTTCCCCTTGTTTTTTCTAATTATTCTCTTGATTTTTTTTC
>NC_051407.1:31172551-31172726 GCF_015228065.2 Penaeus monodon
GTTCTTCTTGGCTCCGCTCTCGCTCTCACTCCTCCTTGGAGAGAGGGTTTGTTCCTTTCATGGTGATGCTGATGTTCTCCGTTGTTTTTATTGTTATGTGTATTTTTTTTATTCGCCTTTTTTACCCTCTTCATTTCTCTTTTTCTATTTCGTCTCCTTTCTTCTGCTACTACTA
>NC_051407.1:31173015-31173149 GCF_015228065.2 Penaeus monodon
AAAACTCTTCCGTGTTCATAATGTCATCCTCACATTCCTCAGTAAACTTCCCGAGTGTAAGAAGACACAGCCATAATTGAAGCCAGAACAAACAATGGCTAACTTAAAAAATGTTCCAAGCGTTCATGTGTTTA
>NC_051407.1:31173251-31173402 GCF_015228065.2 Penaeus monodon
CACTAATGTTTCTTAACTGATTGATGGGTTAATTAAACTACGTCTACTCGCATTTGTTTGCTTATTATAACAAATGCGAGTAAAAGGAATTTTTTTTAGAAGGATCAGCACCAAAAGGAAGGACACGGATCTTAAGAAGGTTTTGCAAGAA
>NC_051407.1:31174014-31174255 GCF_015228065.2 Penaeus monodon
CGTCAGTACATCTTGAATATATTGCTCCGCTGCCGATGTGTTTTGCATGGCTGCCCGCCGGTGGGTTGCCATGTAAGCCATAAAAAGACAAAGAGAATCGGTCATCTTCTGTGATTTATTTTTGATGTATGGCGTAATTTCTGGCAGACGACATGAACCTGTTTCCGTGAAATATAGCTCGAGTAAGATTAGAAAAAGTCCGGATTCTCTTTAAACGCAGGATTTTATCGATAACGCCGTG
>NC_051407.1:31175006-31175152 GCF_015228065.2 Penaeus monodon
CATCCAGGAAAGGGAGCTTTATCCCGCTTTGTTGCGTCCTCCGGCTCTCGCCACAGCTTCATTTGTCGATTTCTTCGCAAACGTGGAGAGAAGGAAGATCACGTTGCATAATTTATTCATATCGCTGCATTATTTACTTAACATAA
>NC_051407.1:31175212-31176697 GCF_015228065.2 Penaeus monodon
GATTTTCGATTTCTTCGCAGACGTGGCGAGAAGGAAGATCGCGTTAAATTATTTATTTATCATGAATTTACTTGGACTGTGACTATTTTTTTTTTTTTTTTGGGGGGGGGGGTTATCATGACTGAAGCTTGCTGTTTTTTATAGATATTTATTGTGTTGTTTCGTTGTTACTTGATTTGTTTGATTTGTTTATCGTAATGTTAGTTGAGGAAGGTCATCTCTTTACCGTTTCCTTGTTTATTGTGGAATTACGTAAACATGAAACCATAAAGGTGAATAGTAAGTATTTCATAATTTCTGACACCCCTAACCTCCCCCCCCCTTCCTCCCCTCCCTTCCCCACAGATACTCTTTACTTACCTATCAAAATTTCCCCTTTTCCTCACCTTCCCCTAACTCTCCAGCCTCCTAAAGACCCTTCTCTACTCACACTACTCCTGCCTCGCGCTCCACCTACTTCCCTACCATATATTCCACCTCTACCATACCTTCTCTCTCGGTCCACCTACCATACTCTCTTTTCTTCTTGCAAACCGTCATGTCAAACCATACCCTCCCTCCAAATTACCATTTTCTACCACCTACCATACCCTGTGTTTTCTACCACCTACCATACCCTGTGTTTTCTACCACCTACAATACCTGTAATTTCTACCATGTACCATATCCTGTGTCTTATATCATCTACCATACCCGTGTCTCTTTTATCATCTACCATGCCCTGTGTTTTCTACCATCTACCATACCCTGTGTCTTCTACCACCTACCACGTGTTTGTCCCTACACTTGCTTACTATACCATGTCCCTACACCCACCTACCATACCCTGTCGCTCTATCCCACTACCATACCATGCCTTTCACCCATCTATCATACCTTGTTCCTCTGTCACAACTACCATACATCCCTATCCCGCCTACCATTCCCTCTCCACATCGTTTAACATACCTCCTCTACCTTACCTACCACACGTCCTCCTCCCTACCATATCCACCTACCATCTCACCCAATTCCCCATCTATAATTCCCCCTCCACCTCATATACCCTACTCCCTCCCCAACCTTCAATACCACACAATTTTCCATACCACCTCAACCCTACCCACTACTTCCTATCACGTCCCACGTCCCTCCACCTACCAGACCCCCTTTAACCCGCCCTCTATATCCATTTCCCACCAACCATACTCCCTCCACTTCACTTACTGTAAATTCAATACCACTCGTCCCCACCATACCCCACCATACGCCCACCACACGCCCACCATACGCCCACCTACGCCGAACGAACCCCGCGGGCACACTCGCCCAGACACGCTCTAAGTGCAAAGGCAAGATCATGGGATTTGCTCTTCCGGATACTTGCTTCCTTGTCGCCTTGCTTCAGATCTCGCCTCGTCCTCTCGCTTCCCCGCGGACCTTCGCTCGCCGCCTGGAGGAGATGGAGGCGAGAAAGGGTGTGTGTGGGGTGGGGGTGGGGTAGAG
>NC_051407.1:31176856-31176932 GCF_015228065.2 Penaeus monodon
GTAAAGGGGATATAGAACGGAAACATCAAGTGGATTTTTTTGTGAGGGATGTATAGCAAGAACGCAGGAGGTGATC
>NC_051407.1:31177054-31177218 GCF_015228065.2 Penaeus monodon
AAGAGGAGGAAATAGAACAGACGCATTAGATTGAGTCTTGTTTTGTGAAAGAAATTCGAATTTTCACGACAAATGTTCCTTCGTTGTTTGTTTTCAGAACATCCAGTGAGAGGGAATTCTCTATTGGAAATGCAATACAACTGAAGAAAGAGATGAGAAGATGG
>NC_051407.1:31177565-31178061 GCF_015228065.2 Penaeus monodon
TGAATTTGAGATTAGTCCACGAACTCTCAGAAGATATGACAAATAATTACTGACATATACAGTCGAAGTTTCTTGGCTAATCAGTGATCTAAATGAACCTTATTTTATTCCACCATTATGATTTCCATATACATTCCAGTAGCGAATAAAATCCCAAAAAATGATGATCTAATAACATTGCCTTTGGTTGACTTACTGGGCGTCAGTGGCAATTATTGTTTGTTCGTTTTTAATGGCATTTATAGCTATACAGGGTATGTTTATTAATTACATTCAAGTGATCGTAAATTATATGTTTGGGAATGAATGAAGTTTGAAGATTAATAAACAAATGGGAAGAGAGTGAGAAAGAAAAGAGGGAATAAAGAAGAGAAATAGGGGATCAGAAAGATAAAGAAAAAAAATGAAGGACGGGTTAAGGAAGGCAAAGAAAAAGTGATGGACGGGATAAGGAAGACAAGCAAAAAGTGAGAGAGATAGGGAAACAAAGAGAAAA
>NC_051407.1:31178154-31178339 GCF_015228065.2 Penaeus monodon
CACCCAGCCATCGCCCGGAGTGGTAAAGGTTATGGGTTTGTTTATGCTCGGGAGGCAGGTCGACCACCGGCGCTCAGGCGGAAACCTCGATCGGATCCCGCTTCCCTTGGCTTTGTTTGCCGCGTGGCTTCCATCTCCATTCATAAGGCGGCGCCCCTGGGAGCTAGGGGGCAGGGGGCCACCAC
>NC_051407.1:31178536-31178917 GCF_015228065.2 Penaeus monodon
TCCTTAAGTTGCATTTATCTTGGATATCAGTCTACCAGATATTGCTGCATGAATACGCAATTATTATCTCAAACTTTTATAACAGGAAGGTTGCCAAATTCATATGCATGACAGTACTATAGTCAGAAAATAAACACATAGTATCTAAAGTAGACACAAAAATAGATGATAAAATTTTCTCATACACTTTTCTCGTTGTGGATGGAACGTTGCTGAACAAAGCATGCCGTATAGTTAGAGGTAATGATGACGGTTGTATTGCCACAAACAATGAGGGGCTTGGAGGCCTCAATGCAATGTTGATCTCTGTTTATATCCTATTAAATGCATACAGGAGATTCAGTAGCAACCTTTAGGTTTATACAGACGCAAATTGGTCGG
>NC_051407.1:31179746-31180255 GCF_015228065.2 Penaeus monodon
CTCTATTCCTAACTCCCTCACCCGTTTTTCTTCTTCCCCTCTCTCTTTTAATTTATCTCTCCCCTTATCTTTGTTTTCCATAAACGAAGATCAACAGCACAAAACTGTCATATCACATTAATAACCAACCAATAAAGAACACAGAGAAGAAAAAGATAGATAAAATCGTATATATGTAGTTGCATAGTGACTACTATATAGATATAGAACGTCATCTCTAGCTATAACATTATCTAGATGTTTTTTTTCTTTCTTTTTTATTGACTTCTTGTGACCCTAAATCAAATACAATGTTGTATTTTTATGTATTCTTGTCAGAATGTATACCCATTGAAGCATACAGTCTTATCTGGTTATTTTATTTATATCTGTCTTTCTCTCTATATTAGTGAATAGGTCAGTTCGCTCGAATCTGTGTCTATCCGTGTTCATACTACTATCTATCATTCTATTTTCTAGTTTTTTTTATCTGTTTTACTCTGGTCTATCTGTGTATATACACTGGGGAA
>NC_051407.1:31180622-31180699 GCF_015228065.2 Penaeus monodon
CTATCCTTGAAAATAGACTTTTTATTTATGAAATTTATTTATGAAATTGTTTAATCCATTCCTATTTTTTTTTCATT
>NC_051407.1:31180824-31181094 GCF_015228065.2 Penaeus monodon
TCATCATTAATCGCCATTAATATGTTGCAATATGTTGCAAGAAACGAGAGTTATATAATATTCAAATGTAATTACCATCATGACAACATCCCCGCCAGCACAGAGTAAACTAAAGGCAATGAAGCAACTCATGATGGTTTAAAAAAGGTGTTTGTGAAGTATGTTTCCAGCAGTGGGAAGACCGCTGGGCTTGGTGGCCTAGCGAGCCAGGAGGTTCACTGAAAAGGAAAAAAAGTGCTAAATATAACAAGTGCGTTGTGTATATTCATG
>NC_051407.1:31182494-31182764 GCF_015228065.2 Penaeus monodon
CATGAATATACACAACGCACTTGTTATATTTAGCACTTTTTTCTTTTCAGTGAACCTCCTGGCTCGCTAGGCCACCAAGCCCAGCGGTCTTCCACTGCTGGAAACATACTTCACAAACCACCTTTTTTAAACCATCATGAGTTGCTTCATTGCCTTTAGTTTACTCTGTGCTGGCGGGGATGTTGTCATGATGGTAATTACATTTTGAATATATATATAACTCTCGTTTCTTGCAACATATTGCAACATATTAATGGCGATTAATGATGA
>NC_051407.1:31182899-31182976 GCF_015228065.2 Penaeus monodon
GAATGAACAAAAATAGGAATTGATTAAACAAATTTCATAAATAAATTTCATAAATAAAAAGTCTATTTTCAAGGATA
>NC_051407.1:31184086-31184305 GCF_015228065.2 Penaeus monodon
ACTTATATCACAGATGTTAGTTACTCGGTCGTTTGGATATATACATAATGTGGGTGATGAAAACCATAGATCATGAAATTGGATTATAGATCGCTAGATTATTGCATCACTGTAGACCGGTCAATCTATAGTAATACGAAGAGACCAGGTGACAGCAGGTCGATTTTTTAATCTCTTTGATATCACCAAAACACCCGAACGTCTATAAACCTTAGATAT
>NC_051407.1:31184911-31185361 GCF_015228065.2 Penaeus monodon
TATCATAGTTGTTGTTTTTGATGTAACAGTCATTCCGATAAATATATTGGTATCCATATTTACTACGGCATTATTTTATTATAACCATCGTCATCACAATCGTCATTGTTACTGCTGATCGCTAAAACATATATATTTTTTATTCGTTTATTTAATGTTCATATATTTTTCTACATCGACGATATAGGAAGGGGAAAGGGAAAAAATTTTGCTTACTATCTACCCAATACATCTTTTTCTGTAGTGCTAAATGTAGTGCTCTGAATTACAATATGATTGTGATCTCATGGATAGAGTCAATATTCTCTGTATTTAAAAAAAGCAGCATAACAGGATAACTGGTTATCTACGTACTTTTTTGTTATAGCCTGTGGCACTTCAGATACCGTTCGGACACCGTCGCCGGTAGAGTATGGTGATTTGCGTAAATCACGATCCGGGACAGATTGT
>NC_051407.1:31185738-31186151 GCF_015228065.2 Penaeus monodon
ATGTATATTTTATATAAAACACACACCCATCAAAATCAGCAAAATTGGAATTGTCAACGCCTTTTTGGAATAAAATACCATAGCACCCACCCCCAATAATACAGCTTGTATAAATCTACGCTTGACCATTTCTTAATACTATAAAGCGCATATACCACAACGCGATTAATATTATTTTCATTAAAGGAAATTTCCTTGCCCGCATTTTCTTTACTTTTATCATTTCAGACTGCTGATGTCCTGTACCCGTATCATGTATTCTGTTACTATTCTGTTTTTCTGCTCTACGTTATTGTCAACGATAATGGATTTGCTTTATCATATTTTTATGTTGAACGGTTTGCAACACTTCACAATTTTTTTAAGAATAACAGGATTTAGTTTTTGAAAATAACCTTTATTTGAAGAGGCGT
>NC_051407.1:31186305-31187208 GCF_015228065.2 Penaeus monodon
TTTTTATGTGTATACATATATATTATTAGTGTGTGTGTAGTAGTGCTTAATCAATAAATTATTTAATATACCAGTTTAATGCTAGACTGGATGAGAACAGATGAAAAATTTAAAGATGTCTCATTAATAGATAATAAGAATATCTGAAAATTCTAACTATGACAATGCGCAACGTCTCACAAGTACAGTTCTAGAGATTACATTATTCATGGTATCTCTCAATATATACCTGATATTAGCATGCAATATAAGCGACTTTATTTAGACTTTCTTACTTGTTAATGTACAAAAAGATAGCCAACATAAAGTTGGTTAGGCACTGTCTGTACATTAAACATGCTGAAAGATTATGGTTCACTAACAGCATTGGCACCCAGGAAGAGCTACTGACTTTTTTTTGTATATATTTATTTTTTCACACCTCTCGCGGTACTTGCTTATCCTGCTAATCCTGGGAATTGTGAACTCACTGTACATAATTGTCTTGATATTCAAAGCTGCCCTTAAACTTACATTGTAAAAAAAAGGCCCAACACAGAAGTCGGATGATAGGAAAAAAAAAGGGGAGGGAAATTCAAAATTTAAAAATAATTTTTAAAAAACAAACAAAACTAACAAAGTTTTATGTTTCCTTGTATATGAATAACATGCTTGTCTAATGACCTGATTTTGTATAATGTTGGATAGCAGGAGCAAGGAGATAAGAATACTGTAACATATTCAAAATTTCAATAACGGATAGAGAACTACCTGTATATTCTTTTCGAGGAGACGGTTTTTCAAGGAACAAAGCAGAGTCATATTTGTTTTTTTTGGGTTTTAGCCCGAAAAACACATTGGGAAACGAAAGAGATTGGTCGCATAGAGATATCTGTCTGTACCTACTTATATATACTTATATAA
>NC_051407.1:31187528-31187661 GCF_015228065.2 Penaeus monodon
CAACCAAAACCCACACACCACAGCTATGCATGATATCTAACAGGAAAAGAGGCAAATCCCGCAATAAACATTGGAAGTAAAAAGGGCTAAAAAAAATCTACGGCCCGGGTTGCGACAGTTCACTATGTAGTCA
>NC_051407.1:31188675-31189678 GCF_015228065.2 Penaeus monodon
CGTCCCCAAGAAGAAACGATTGGATAAAAGGCAGTTATTCGGTTGTTATGATACGCCCATACTATGACATTTAAGCTCATTAGAATCCATGCTAACGTGAATTTTACTCCTGAAGCTGATTTTGGCCTATTCGCTTTCGTCATTTTAATCAATTCCGCTACCACTGATATCAGAAATTTCAAAACTGCCATGATAATGACTATTCCAGAAGCAGAGCTAATTTTTTGGGTACACGTGTAATCTCTCAGTATTTATGCTGTAATGAAACGAAAAATCTACATTTCACTAAGGATTCGGTATTGTTCGGCAGATAAAAGACACATAAAAGCAGATGGCCCATCAACTAACAAAAAACCTTTTGACAAACCACTTATATTGTTCCATTTTAATTAGTAATCTATAGTCCCAAAATATAAAATAAAAACACACACGCATACATAAAGTGTATAATGACCATATACATTTAATGAACGAACAAGGCATTTTATACCTTTTGAAAATTTTTGGTAAAGAAATGCTTGGGGAAACATGGCAATCAACCCGTAAACGTGTTTCTATCGGTTTAAACTTGTTGAAGGGTTTTCATTTTCAAACTTTTTTTTAAAACAGTCATCATTGCAATTCTGATATTCCAGGCTCTAACGGTAATATGAAATTGATAATTATAGCGAAAGCAGGTGAACAATATCAACCTTAATCATACATGACAGAGTCAATATTATTCATTATAGTAAGAGCGATGATGTTGGTAATGTCAAAATGATGAGACTACAAGCAATAAGAAAATTAAAAAAGGGGCAATTTGATTACATAAATGATTTAAATGAAAAAAATTACGTTCTAAAATGATACATAAAGTAATATCAAATAAATGCTCAAAATGAGAAGTAAATATAAAAAGTGTAATTACAATAGTAAAAAAATGATAATAATGGAAACAAAGTTGAATTTAAGTTATAATAAAATGATATTGACAATAAAGAACCCAAAAAAAAACTGTAAT
>NC_051407.1:31191244-31191348 GCF_015228065.2 Penaeus monodon
GAGGAGCCCCCACACCCGCTGGCTCGGTCTCGTCGAATGTAATATGAGCCTTGATCAAGTACAACACCTGCACTGAACAGGTCTGGATGGAGAAGCTTGGTTAG
>NC_051407.1:31193522-31193634 GCF_015228065.2 Penaeus monodon
TGCATATGCATGATATCTAACAGGAAAGAGGCAAATGCCGCAATAAACATTGGAAGTAAAAATGGCTAAAAAAAATCTACGGATCTCGGTTGCGACAGTTCACTATGTACGT
>NC_051407.1:31194696-31195123 GCF_015228065.2 Penaeus monodon
CGTCCTCAAAGACAGAAATCGATTGGATGAATATGGCAGTTATTCGGTTGTTATGATACGCCCATACTATGACATTTAAGCTCATTAGAATCCATGCTAACGTGAATTTTACTCCTGAAGCTGATTTTGGCCTATTCGCTTTCGTCATTTTAATCAATTCCGCTACCACTGATATCAGAAATTTCAAAACTGCCATGATAATGACTATTCCAGAAGCAGAGCTAATTTTGGAATACACTGTGATAATCTCTACAGTAGTTTATGCATGTAATATGAGAACAGAAAAATCTACATTGCACTAAGGATTCGGTAGTTGTTCGGCAGATAAAAGACACATAATTGCAGATCGGCCGATCAACAGTAATCAGAAAAGCCTTGTGACAATCCACTTATATTGTTCCATTATAATGTAGTAATCTATAGTCCA
>NC_051407.1:31195180-31195748 GCF_015228065.2 Penaeus monodon
TTAAATGAACGAACAAGTGCATTGCATACCTTTTGAATTCTGTGGTAGAAGAAATGCATTGTGAAACATGGCAATCAAACCTCGTAAACTGTGTTGCTATCGGTTAAGCTACTGTTGAAGGATTATTCATTTGCAATGCTTTTTTCTCAAACAGTCATCATTGCAATTCTGATATTCCTGGCTCTAACGGTAATATGAAATTGATAATTATAGCGAAAGCAGGTGAACAATACCAACCTTAATCATACATGACAGAGTCAATATTATTCATTATAGTAAGAGCGATGATGTTGGTAATGTCAAAATGATGAGACTACAAGCAATAAGAAAATTAAAACTGGTGCAATTACGATTACATAAATGATTATAATATGAAAAATAATATTACGTTCTTAAGACTGATACATATATTGATAATATCAAATAAATGCTCAAAATGATGTAAGTAAATATAAATAGTGATAATTACAATAGTAATAACAATGATAGTAATGGCAATACAAATGTTGAATTTAAGATTATAATGTAAATGATATTGACAATAACGAGACCAAATAATAACTGTAGG
>NC_051407.1:31197331-31197611 GCF_015228065.2 Penaeus monodon
TTTTGTGGTTGTTGGGTTTTGTGTGGGGTGGGTTTTTGTTTTTAATATAAATTTTTAATAAAAAAAATGTGGTTGGGTTGTGTGTTTGGTTGTGTTTTGTGGTTGATAAAAACTTTTAGCCCTGGAACATTGCTTGTGCTTTTATATGAATTTGAATCAACATATAAAAGTTTGGAAGAAGTTTTATTTTTTAATATAAATTTTATTCATTTATTATATTATAATTTACCACATATGTAAAAGTAATTTATGGATATGAGATTAATATTTTAAATATTAA
>NC_051407.1:31197677-31197916 GCF_015228065.2 Penaeus monodon
AAATTAATAATAAATTAAAATTATATTATATTATGGAATATGTATTGCACGTACAATTTAACATATCCATAATGAATATATATATATAATATATAATAATTATATATTATTTATTATACAATATTATATTTATTATGTATTTAAAATTTATATAATATATAATGTAATATTTATATATTATAATATATTATATATATTGATTTTATAATTATAATTTATCCATACCACACACAAAAAAA
>NC_051407.1:31205944-31206116 GCF_015228065.2 Penaeus monodon
CCAACTTCCATAACCCTTTTATGGGGGTGTTTACTTTACAAGGCCTATTAATTGGGAACCGACATTTGGGGGCTCCCAGCCTTCCCAGGTTTTCTTATCAAAACCCAAAAAAAACCCCCCCAAAACCCAAACCCACTTTTTTTAAAATTTTAAAATTTATATTATAAAAAAA
>NC_051407.1:31207649-31208669 GCF_015228065.2 Penaeus monodon
TCTATATATTTTAAATTTATTATATATATATATACCCTACAGTTTTTTATTTGGTCCGTTTGTAAATATCATTTATTTTATAATTTTAAAATTAAAAAATTTTGTTTGCCATTATTACATTTTTTTTACTATTGTAATTATCATATTTATATTTACTTACTCTTTTGAGCTTTTTTTGTATTTCATTATATGTATATTTTAAAAAACGTAATTTTATTTTTCATTTTAAAATCATTTATGTAATCGAAATTGCACCATTTTTAATTTTTTTATTGCTTGTATCTCATCATTTTGACTTTACCAACATCCGCTTTTATATAATGAAAAATTTGACTCTGTCTGAAATTTAAGGTTGGATTGTTCACCTGCTTTGTAAAATTATCAATTTTTCCCTTTAGAGCCGGAATATCAAAATTTGAATGATACTTTTTTGAGAAAAAAGCATTCAAATGAAAAACCCTTTCAACAGTACTTAACCGATAGCAACACAGTTTAGGGGTTTTGTTTGCCATTTTTCCAATGCATTTCTTCTACCAAGAATTCAAAAGGTAGAATCACTTGTTCGTTTTTTAAAATGTTAGGGTTTCATTTTCACATTTATGTATCGTGTGTTTTTTGTATGTTAATATTGGACTATAGTTTACACATTAAATGGACAATATAATGGATTTCCAAGGCTTTTCGTTTTACGTTTCGGCCGATCCAATTATGTGCTTTTATTGCCAAACACTACCGAACCTTAGTGCAAAAGTAGATTTTTTTGTTCTCATATTTCGCAAAACTACTGTTAGATATCACATGTATTCCAAATTTCTCTGCTTCGGAAAGTCATTTCATGGGAGTTTTTTAAATTTTTTGTATCAGTGGTGCGGGAAAGATTAAAAAAGACGAAAACGAAAGGCCAAAAAATTCAGGGTAAATTCACGTTAGCAGGGTTCTATGGCTTAAATGTCATGTATGGGGTATCTAAAAACCGGGTAACGCCCTATTCATTCCCAAACGATTCTGTCTTTGAGGCTT
>NC_051407.1:31210773-31211083 GCF_015228065.2 Penaeus monodon
CTCCGTCCAAAACATCTGTTGTAACTCAATTAGCTTAAAACATTGTAGTACTTTCTCAATATAAATTACCACACACACGCATAAAGGGACGTTGAAGTAATGCAATCTTAATCCCTTAGGCAAAACCGGGCCCACGCTACCAATGCAAAAGAAGCGAGAGACGTTCTCAAATTGCCGAGACAAAGTGCTATTGCATATTTGCTCCGTGTGAACAGAAAGTGTATAATTGAACGCATGAAAAGTCATGACAATTAGTGTCCGTTTCGAGTATTTAAGTTCCATCTTTGAATTAGAGTTATAGGTTGTGCTT
>NC_051407.1:31212087-31212560 GCF_015228065.2 Penaeus monodon
CCACACTATATGTTATTATCTATTATTCTTTATTTATAGGGACTCGGGGACAAACACTTTCATGTAATGAGTCATACTGACCAACACAAGAATAAAACAAAAAAAAATAAGCTATAGAGTAATAAGGTGATGGGAAGTGACATTGGAAAGTCAATATCTAATAAGGTTGTACACAGGATCAAGATCGGACGCTGAGATAGGCTGCCTTTCCTGCTGGCCGCTGCCTTGCCCGCTGGCCGCTGCCTTGCCTGCTGGCCGCTGCCTTGGGCCCGTGGCCGCTGCCTTGCCTGCTGGCCGCTGCCTTGCCTGCTGGCCGCTGCCTTGCCTGCTGGCCGCGGCCTTGCCTGCCTTGCCTGCTTTTTTTTAACTATTGTCTGCCGGCCGCTGTCTATATACCATCATTTAGTTTGTGAGTGTTGTCTTGGTCACTTATTTAGAATAGGATTAAATATGAGTATATTCTGTCTTAACAA
>NC_051407.1:31212997-31214027 GCF_015228065.2 Penaeus monodon
CAAGACGTGCCCGTTCCGTCTCCTCAGAAAGATACAATTCCTTACCTTGTCAATTGCCAATCATAGAATTATACGCAGCCAGTCATCAGGCTGCCAAAGACTAGGAGTAATGAAGAAAAATGAAATATATGATTATAAGAAGCTGAGGAGAGCTACCCTCCCCATCACAAGTTTGCCGTTATAAGCGTCAAAGTACTGTATTGCTGTTTTCGCGTAACGCACGTCATTTACATACTATGTAAGTTTCGAGTATAATTGTGAAGGTGCAATGGGAGCAAGTGGTGAATGTCAAGGAGGGATGATGGACTTGTATCATGTACAGTAAAGTATACCTTATACCATTAACAGAGAATTAAGGCAATAAGGCCTTGGGGGACTGCGATGCCGCGAGTGAACCATATTTCTTAAATGAGATTCATGGACGACCTAATCTATTGTGTTGCCCAATTCTTTGTACATAAATTCGCTGTTATTGTACCCTAATAACCGGGTACATACTAAAACGTATAGTGAGTATAGTGAATCAGATATCTAAAAAACGATGGACTCACTGTAAGTACGTGGCACGCTCCCTAACGTTCGAATCATCAAATACAAAAAAAAGAGAATACTTATCCCTCTCATCTTTTATTCTGCATAACGCTTATTATATATAGCTGTGAAACTTTTTTTCAGTCTCCCTCATTCGCATTCATGGCAGGACACTAGAGCAGAATATTCATATGCAGTAAACACTCCTTAATACAAATATCATTCAACTTTACGTGTAATTCATTATACCCTCAATGATGAAAGATTAATCATACTGCCTCTAGTGGAGTAAAAAATAAATAAAAATATGGGGCTACAGCGGGAAAAACAGAGTGGTTATATAACAGTAAAAAAAAAGAAGCATCACGAAAAACATAAAAAAAATGTAATACTAAGATAATGAAACTGTAGGCAGTGAAATAGCTTGTAATAACGATAACATAAAGTTTGTCTTTTTATCCACTGTGATGCTTGTTCAAGTGTAGTTTTTGACCATCTT
>NC_051407.1:31219441-31219544 GCF_015228065.2 Penaeus monodon
TAACCAAGCTTCTCCATCCAGACCTGTTCAGTGCAGGTGTTGTACTTGATCAAGGCTCATATTACATTCGACGGGGGACGAGCCAGGGGGTGGGGGGCTCCTC
>NC_051407.1:31220642-31220752 GCF_015228065.2 Penaeus monodon
AGAGGAGCCCCCACACCCGCTGGCTCGGTCTCGTCGAATGTAATATGAGCCTTGATCAAGTACAACACCTGCACTGAACAGGTCTGGATGGAGAAGCTTGGTTAGTCTCG
>NC_051407.1:31226039-31227065 GCF_015228065.2 Penaeus monodon
AAGATGGTCAAAATCTACACTTGAACAAGCATCACAGTGGATAAAAAGACAAACTTTATGTTATCGTTATTACAAGCTATTTCACTGCCTACAGTTTCATTATCTTAGTATTACATTTTTTTTATGTCTTCGTGATGCTTCTTTTTTCTTACTGTTATATAACCACTCTGTTTCCAGCTGTAGCCACATATTTTTATTTATTTTTACTCCACTAGAGGCAGTATGATTAATCTTTCATCATTGAGGATAATAATGAATTACACGTAAAAGTTGAATGATATTTGTATTAAGGAGTGTTTACTGCATATGAATATTCTGCTCTAGTGTCCTGCCATGAATGCGAATGAGGGAGACTGAAAAAAAGTTTCACAGCTATATATAATAAGCGTTATGCAGAATAAAAGATGAGAGGGATTTAAATATTCTCTTTTATTGTATTTGATGATTCGAACGTTAGCAGCGTGCACACGTACTTACAGTGAGTCCATCGTTTTTAGATATCTGATTCACTATACTCACTATACGTTTTAGTATGTACCCGGTTATTAGGATACAATAACAGCGAATTTATGTACAAAGAATTGTCAACACGAAATAGATTAGGTCGTCCATGAATCTCATTTAAGAAATATGGTTCACTCGCGGCATCGCAGTCCTCCAAGGCCTTATTGCCTTAATTCTCTGTTAATGGTATAAGGTATACTTTACTGTACATGATACAAGTCCATCATCCCTCCTTGACATTCACCACTTGCTCCCATTGCACCTTCACAATTATACTCGAAACTTACATAGTATGTAAATGACGTGCGTTACGCGAAAACAGCAATACAGTACTTTGACGCTTATAACGGCAAACTTGTGATGGGGAGGGTAGCTCTCCTCAGCTTCTTATAATCATATATTTCATTTTTCTTCATTACTCCTAGTCTTTGGCAGCCTGATGACTGGCTGCGTATAATTCTATGATTGGTAATTGACAAGGTAAGGAATTGTATCTTTCTGAGGAGACGGAACGGGCACGTC
>NC_051407.1:31227548-31228005 GCF_015228065.2 Penaeus monodon
TTGTTAAGACAGAATATACTCATATTTAATCCTATTCTAAATAGAGTGACCAAGACAACACTCACAAAACTAAATGATGGTATAGTAGACAGCGGCCGGCAGACAGATAGTTGAAAAAAAGCAGGCAAGGCAGGCAAGGCAGCGGCCAGCAGGCAAGGCAGCGGCCAGCAGGCAAGGCAGCGGCCAGCAGGCAAGGCAGCGGCCAGCAGGCAAGGCAGCGGCCAGCAGGCAAGGCAGCGGCCAGCAGGCAAGGCAGCCTATCTCAGCGTCCGATCTTGATCCCTGTGTACAACCTTATTAGATATTGACTTTCCAATGTCACTTCCCATCACCTTATTACTCTATAGCTTATTTTTTTTTGTATTATTCTTGTGTTGGTCAGTATGACTCATTACATGAAAGTGTTGGTCACGAGTCCCTATAAATAATGAATAATAGATAATAACATATAGTGTGG
>NC_051407.1:31229000-31229307 GCF_015228065.2 Penaeus monodon
GCACAACCTATAACTCTAATTGAAAGATGGAACTTAAATACTCGAAACGGACACTAATTGTCATGACTTTTCATGCGTTCAATTATACACTTTCTGTTCACACGGAGCAAATTTGCAATAGCACTTTGTCTCGGCAATTTGAGAACGTCTCTCGCTTCTTTTGCATTGGTAGCGTGGGTCGGTTTTGCCTAAGGGATTAAGATTGCATTACTTCAACGTCCCTTTATGCGTGTGCTGCTGGTAATTATATTGAGAAAGTACTACAATGTTTTAAGCTAACTGAGTTACAACAGATGTGTGGACGGAG
>NC_051407.1:31230146-31230295 GCF_015228065.2 Penaeus monodon
GTAGTTGAATGTTTCTATTTGTCTGTATATTAGTCAAACATTCAAAAAATGTAATTGGGGGTAACACCTCATTACAACGAAATTTACGGGAAAGACAATCACCCATGAAAAAATGGGCACATTAATAGTGGCACTGTTGCCGAGAGACA
>NC_051407.1:31230373-31230711 GCF_015228065.2 Penaeus monodon
GTCTTGCTACTCTGACAGCCTAACAGAGAGGATAACAGGCTTGCTCACCGATATTTTGTCTACATACCCTTCTCCCACGAATCGTCGGAAGCGAATTATTCGTAATACTTAAGTACCATAAAGTTGAACTCATAATAGGAGCGAGATAAATCAGTGCAAAGGATTATATGCTTTAGGGACCTTGGGCGCTGCCTTATCATCGCCACGAAGTACCGGCTGAGAGGCCCAGGGTGCGTGGACGTTTGCAGAACACAGGCGTGGGCGAATGTATAGTACGTGCATGGGCAGGAGCAGTGTATGTGCCAGAATAGGTGCGCGGCAGTGCGTGAGCCAGAGCA
>NC_051407.1:31230855-31231077 GCF_015228065.2 Penaeus monodon
GAACTGCGAGTGCGAACTATGGATGCCTAACAGTGCGCAGCGTTGCGTAATGACTATGTCCGATGTGACAGTGTATCCAACCCCCCCCCCCCGTGTTACTAGTTTGCAGTACACGGGGGGTGAAAACACATTAATAGTACAGGGGGTGGACACACTGTCATGTCTGACATAGTCACTAGGCAACGCTGCGTACTGTTAGGCACTCATAGTTCTCACTCGCAA
>NC_051407.1:31231403-31232048 GCF_015228065.2 Penaeus monodon
TTTCTTCTGCTACCTTATACAACCATTAGATCACACACCACCCATTATCCACACAAAAGGAGAGGCGTTAACATGGGTACGTAAAGAATCTCAGTGGACGATATAATGCTTTAAAGACATGCATAAAGCAATACACTCCTTTTTCACTGACCTTTCCCGAGTCCCAAATACAGCAAACTGGCCAACCTATTTTCGGATGACTGTATTATGCTAATGTGATGTTATGATTATGTGACCTGATTTCTCCCATATACAAGATTGGAGATCTAAAACGCATAGAATATAATTTTCTGTGATAGAAAAGTTATCAACAAAACAAATGATTTCAGAGTATATGTTGTATATTTAAACATGAGATGAATCACTGACCTGCAGGTGCATCAGTGTATACAGAGCCACATGAGTTCGCGACAATTTGATAAGTATGTTTATGTCTTGCTATTTTGTTGATGAGTTTTGTGATACCTTCGTTGTGGCTATTGAATACTGAGAATGAGGATATAACATTTTTTGAATATCACACTCTTGTTATTTTACCTAAAAATACAGTATAGAGTATATTCATCATGGCATGGCAATAGGCTTTTACTTTGTGTGTATCATGGTTACGGCCAAAAATTGTGCCAAATATACTGGAAATGACAT
>NC_051407.1:31232139-31232728 GCF_015228065.2 Penaeus monodon
ACGTCAAGTCAGTCCCCCCAGGACTTGGCTGTGATTGCTTTGATTTCTATGACTTTTTTTTACAATGTGTTTTGTTTTATTGTGTGAAAAAACACCGTCACTGATTCTGTTAACTTAGCTTCGTGAGTTACATTTATCGTCCTTCTGGACTTTTCCGCTTCAAGTAAGCTTTCAGACCGATTTGAACATAAGTCTTCAATCTACAAGTTGTATTTAAGGCCTTATTTCACTAGTACTTCCGTCAGTCCTTGCGTTCCCGTATGAACATTCCACATGGAAATAACGGGATCTTATCAGAGAACCACCGTTCCCATGTAAACAAACTGGGTCCTAGGAATTATCCGACCATCCTCATGCAAATGACATTATTCTAAGTAAATATCAACATGTAAAAGAGACTACCGTATTGTTAAAAGTTAGATTCTTTCTTGAAATAGGTTTATGCGAGCCTTGTTTATTCTGCTTATCAGTAAAAATCTAATAGAATAGATACTCGAAAACCTAAATTTCACGAAAATGTAAAATTCACACGGAATAGCAAACACGGACAAAACGTGCCATTGTGACACGGACAAAACGTGCCATTGTG
>NC_051407.1:31233454-31233542 GCF_015228065.2 Penaeus monodon
TTTTAGGGAACAAGAAGGCGACGTATATTTAACAAAATGCAATTTTACGAACAAAATGATCAGAAGAAAAAAGTTAACCAGACCCTTC
>NC_051407.1:31233806-31234171 GCF_015228065.2 Penaeus monodon
TGGATTACATACTGGTAGGTGAATGTTGATTACGGTAAATAAATAGGTAAATTAATAGTTTAGAACTATGTATATTTTCTACATATACAAAGAGGAGAGATAATGTTGCTTGAGAATGCGAAAGCGATTTTTTTTTTTTTACCGAACAATGATTAAAGTAAAAATATAATTGCATGCGATGTCGAATATTGCATACACTGACGTTTTATTAAGAAAAATCTCCATATAATGTAACCTAAATTTGGTATTGTGGATACATATATTCAAGAAGTTTCATATATGAAACTCATTATATATGTATGTGTCCGTGGAAATACTCACAGTGGCAGGCAGCGTCCTCAACTTCTTTGTCTGCCTTCGAAGCG
>NC_051407.1:31235130-31236369 GCF_015228065.2 Penaeus monodon
GAATTAACAGAATTTGGATTTGGATTAGGAAAAAAGTATGAACTTTACGTTAAGGCATACCTACGTTGATTTAAATATATGCTAAAACGCACAATAAAAACAAATGAATGAATGCTAAAACATAATTAGGCTACCATACTGAAGACCCCCTAACAGTGGCATATATTTTGTTATTTTTTTGGTGTTCTGTGTGAATTTTTGGTTCTCAGACACAGACAGCATAGACCAATTTCGTTTAAAAAATTCTGTCATTCCCGAGTATCTAATCTACTAAGTTATTTTTACTGACTAATACAATAAACTAAGTTCGTATAAGCCTATTATTAAACCAGAATATTTCTTTTTACAGTACAATAACCTCTTTTAGATTTTAATAATGTAATTAGCATGAGGATGCCGCCATTTGCATGCGGAATGCTCATACGATAACGGAAAGGCTGATGGAAAAATTACTAGTGAAATAAGGCATTAAAGACTTACGGTAAAATCGGTTTGAAAGCTTACTTGAAACGAGATTTCCATGTGGAATGTTTAGGAAAGCAAGGACTGACGGAAAAAAGTACTAGTGAAATAAGGTCTTAAATACAATTTGCAGCTCGATGGCTTATGTTAAAATCGGTCTGAAAGCTTACTTGAAATGGAAAAACCCAAAGTGACTCCAGCAAAAGGACGATAAATGTAACTCACGAAGCTTAACAGAGCCAATAACGGTGTGTCTTAAGCAATAATGAAAAACTTAAAACAAGACCTTAAACACAAAAAAATCATAGTAAATCAAGATAATCAGCCAAGTCCTGAGGGGACAGAGAATTGTCGTAAAAACAACGGAATAAGTAAATAAAACAATACAAAGTGTTGAATTAGAATGAAGGAGATATTAGATATGTCGTTTTCAGTACATTTGGACGGAAACATGTTATACACAAAGTAAAAGCCGAGTGCAATGTCACGATGGATTTAATAATACTGTATTTTTAGGTAAAATAACAAGAGTGTGATATTCCAAAAGTGTTATATCCTCACTCTAAGTATTCTATAGTTACAAAGAAACCATGTGAATGTACTAAAACTCACCAATAAAATACCAAGACATGAAACATAGTTCTCAAATTGTCGCGAACTAACGTGGCTCAGTATATATTGATGTACCTGTATGTCAATGATTCATCACATGCTTAAATATAAGACCTGCCACAGAATCGGCAAGTTTCAAACCAGAACACCGTGCAATAAGAACTA
>NC_051407.1:31239877-31240860 GCF_015228065.2 Penaeus monodon
AACGTTGGAAAGTGTGAAAAACGTGTTATATTCAAATGAAAATCAAGAGTGCGTTACGACTGCAGACAAAAACTTGCAAAGAAACCTTGATTAAAAGACTCGGCGTGAAGCCCTTCCTCTGTTTGTAATATTCGTAAATCATGAAACTAAACGAAAAATAATGTCATCGGGCACTGATAACGCCTCACTTCATCCTTATTTTTGTCTGAATCTTTGCGTCAAAGTGAATTTCTTTGTAGTTTTTAATCACCCAGCGCGGACCGCGAGCACATTTTATCAATATCCATGTTCTGTTCCTACAGCGAGTTTTATGAATAGAAATACTGAACATGAAAGGATGTGTGGAATATAATCTAGATTTATATGATAAACTACTGGAAGTACTTAGAAAAATAACAATAAGGATAACGTTCCAAATAACAGCGGATGTAATAAAGATAGAAATGACACCCTCGATGCTGCTCTCCTACAATACCAGATTAAGAACAGAATAAAGGATGTTTTTTCGCAGTTGAAGCATTGAACCCGCGTGTCCTATTTCATCTCTATATTGGTTGACTCTGGTGTCACGCGGGGATCATTCTCGACTGTGTGTAATCTGCTCACACAGCGCACGCTCTCTCTCACTATTGATGCTGCATATGTGACTGCAATTGCATAGGCGGGGAGGGTCGTAGTTTACCCTGCCTGAGCATGGGATATAGTAGCTTAGGCAGAGGGGACAACAAAACCTTGGTAGCCTTTTTCTGTAATATCAAACCGATTACCAAGCAAAGAGCAGGGTCAGCATGACGAAGCAATTACGAGTTACTTCTGCCCTCAAAAAAGAGAGAGAAAAAAAATAGTGCATTTGTGATGTCTAGCTGTCAGGGTCCAGGACAAATGGGGGTTAAATTGAGACCAGGATTTTCATGCAGTCAATAAGAATTGACTCGTGTGTCCACAGATAACCGTGTATGTCTTCCCCGCATCTCTTTATAACG
>NC_051407.1:31243633-31243927 GCF_015228065.2 Penaeus monodon
TGATGGAAAATAGAAGCGAATAGAGACTGGATACGAACTTCAGTTGATTAAAGCAACGTCCGTTATATAGAGCGAAATGGCTTTCACTTTTTCATTTTAGATCATCCATCTCTATGCTCCCCGGGATAACGATAAAGAAGTGACTGGAATCAACTGCAAAACTCCCGGCTGCGTATGGAGCGAAATAGAACGTAATAATAATTAGACTATAAAAGATGGCTAGTTCACTAGGCTACTATTATTTTTTTTCCGAAAGACGAACAAGATTATATCATATTTGGAATGTGCCGATAA
>NC_051407.1:31244748-31244907 GCF_015228065.2 Penaeus monodon
TGATTTTTTTCACGACTCCTCACAATAACGGAGGTCAGAGGCATCTCCTTTGCTGTCGGTCACTTGGCTTATGTTTTTGTTTCAAGTAACTTTTAGTAAATCTTTAAATGAATTTAATCTTTATTTGCATGCGTAAATACTGCAGTGAGTAAATATTGA
>NC_051407.1:31245895-31246510 GCF_015228065.2 Penaeus monodon
ATGAGAAAGACAGACAGCGTAAATATAAAGATATTTGCATTTACATAAACAGTGAGAGAGAGAGTCAGCCTAAGGATCATATCTGCAACAAAAACTTTTTCCATGTTTTTCCCATTTACTTTGTTTTCAACTCCCGAAAAAAAGAAAAAATAGTTGGTATGATTTTTGACAGATCGGTAGCGATTCATGAAATGAAAACAATTTAATCCATTATCGTAACAGTATTTTATATGATAATACTGACGTTAAATCATATGACGAAGCATATTCATTCATGTTGGCACAAAATATATATCTACACGTAATGAACCATCCCTTAATTGGTGATTTTTCAATAATAAATTATCATTGCACCTCCGAGTAGGTCGGGACAGGAACACCGAGGTGGTCGAATGAGGCCTTTGTTCATTCAGAGAAATGAACTTTATAGTGTGCCCTTCACTGCGTACGTCTGCAGCATGAAATAATTGCTTGTTTAAATTGCTTTGCAATGCAAATTCTCGCAGTGTATGATTTTTAGCCTCAGTTTTTGGAAGGTAATTGCTTTCACTTGCTTTCATTTACCATCAGTTAATCGATGTCTAAATCAACATCTGGTAATATTGAGTTCAATAA
>NC_051407.1:31247311-31247851 GCF_015228065.2 Penaeus monodon
CTCTACCAAACTATTGCATACTACCAAAAGCATTATTGTTTATTTTACTGATGCATAAAATGCGTATATTTAAACAATACTTGTGACTGCATATAAAACACCTTCTCGCAGAATATATATCAGAGACCAGTGAAGAAAAATACAAAGACCTAATTAAGTAAACATAATAAATATATCATGTGCAATTGCTTACAACATGCAAACTGGCTATGTCTATCTACGCAGATCTGGAATGAACTTTCTCTCTTTGTTGCACCATGAAAATAATGAAAAATAATTTACAAGGTACAATAACAATGGTCTTGAGTGGAAAAAAATTGTTATGGGATTTTTTTGTTTTTGAATGTAATAATTATTAAAACCTTTGAAGTATGATTGTTCAGAGGATGTGCCGTATATAATGAATATCAGACAAGTAAATTTCGTTTCTAGGTTTTGCGCGAAATCATTTTGAAAACACATCACTTTTGTGATTTACTACTGACATACTGGGAAATTCTGTATTCCATTCGAGCGAGTAAACAATTTTGGGACTATATT
>NC_051407.1:31251304-31251490 GCF_015228065.2 Penaeus monodon
GGATGCATATGTATAATTGATAAGACTATCACAGATATATGAAATATAGTTATCAGTACTACGTTATATTATTGGAAGAATTTCACTGATTGCCTATTAGCATGGTCAAGCACTCAAGTAACTGGTCCGCGGCCGATATGAATTAGAGGTGATCTCACCGACTTCCGGTGAAGTGGTGACCTACCC
>NC_051407.1:31252422-31253021 GCF_015228065.2 Penaeus monodon
AGATTATTCCTTGTAAAAACGAACATGACTGGATTTGAAAGCTCTCAAGACAGTAGTATAGCAGAACAATTTAAAACCGAAGTATCCAACAAATTCAGTGAAATAGTAGCATTGGAAAGTGTGCCTGGGAAGACTAGAACCAGATGATAATGATTGTAAAAGAAAGTGCAATTGAGATAATTCCTAAGAAAGTACAAGCAAAACCCAAGTGGATGACATCAGAAATCCATGAATTAATTGAGCGAATACAAAGAAGCAAACAGGTTTATTAGACTGAAATGCAAACGAGCTAAAATGAATAAACAAGCAATGTGAAGAAATTGAGAATTTAGGAAAGAAAGATATCCGAATGGTGTATTCAAAAGTCAAATCTATGACTAGGCCAGAACAAAACCAGGAAACAGTTCTGAAAGATAAAGATGGACAAGTTGAATATATTGGGGAACTCTTTAATGATAACCGAGCTGAAAATATAACACAGTGAAATAACAATGAACTTATAGGAATGCATATTTTAAAATGTTAGATTGAAAAGGTCATCAAAACTCTGAAGAATGGAAATGTTTCTGGTCGTGATAACATCTCTAAAGAATTGATTG
>NC_051407.1:31253243-31253410 GCF_015228065.2 Penaeus monodon
TACAATGAAAAACAGTAGCTAAATGTAGCTAAAATTCAATTAAGCTCTACAGTTTCCGGTAACAAGCCGCACGGTGGAGAAAACAAAGGATAAATTTAGTTTTGATAAATATTTTGAAGTGCTAGAAGGAATAGTCCTCCCATCAGTACGCTGTTATGCCTAGGCTA
>NC_051407.1:31253676-31253799 GCF_015228065.2 Penaeus monodon
AATAACGATAGATTGTTTTTATTAAGTATAACTAATTGGTTTTTCCTTTTTTACAATTACTACCGTTGTTTGACCAAGAAAACGATAGTGAAAATATTGATTCATTAAAACCCCGCAAAAAAG
>NC_051407.1:31254283-31254420 GCF_015228065.2 Penaeus monodon
GCTATTGTTGTCAACTACATGTTATGGTATTTTGCGCGAGAGGGGGTTCAATATGTGTAAGAATTATTATTCCAATAACATATAAACGAACGATTATAGAAAATAAATCCAATAAAATATAAAATCATCGATTCTAA
>NC_051407.1:31254483-31254583 GCF_015228065.2 Penaeus monodon
TTATAATATACATCAATACATTTGGGGGCATTTATGGTAAGGAAATCACGTATGGTATATTATTCATTTCAATGACAACTTATTATCAATTACTTCTAAG
>NC_051407.1:31254821-31254949 GCF_015228065.2 Penaeus monodon
AGAAAAAAATCCTAATAGTGTCCTTAAAGGTACATCACAAGACAAACAAGGGATATTTGACTCGGAGCCATAACATAAAACAAACTGATTGCTATCTGTCGGATAGTGATTAACTATATCAAAACAAA
>NC_051407.1:31255112-31255443 GCF_015228065.2 Penaeus monodon
GACTTGCAACGGCGGGCCACATCTGCCACAATATCATGAGATAAGGATCTCATGATGCCAGCCTGGAGTGGCTGGAAATAGAAAAGTCTATCCTCCATATTTGAGAAGACACCTGAAGAAAATGGGATACGTCTTAATATACAATACATCCTTTTATTTCAATTATTTCAAAGCCTTTTGAATAACAAAATATTGTTGTTCCCTTTTTATGCGTATCACGACAATCTTTTATAAAAGAATCTTAACATTAAAATGCTATAAATCAGTGGGGAAGATGGTTCTTTAAATTAACTTTTTCATATTCGTAGGCTGCAACTTGTTTTAACGAATT
>NC_051407.1:31255492-31255611 GCF_015228065.2 Penaeus monodon
GTGAAATAACAATGAACTTATAGGAATGCATATTTTAAAATGTTAGATTGAAAAGGTCATCAAAACTCTGAAGAATGGAAATGTTTCTGGTCGTGATAACATCTCTAAAGAATTGATTG
>NC_051407.1:31255845-31255984 GCF_015228065.2 Penaeus monodon
CTAAAATTCAATTAAGCTCTACAGTTTCCGGTAACAAGCCGCACGGTGGAGAAAACAGAGGATAAATTTAGTTTTGGTAAATATTTTGAAGTGTTAGAAGGAATAGTCCTCCCATCAGTACGCTGTTATGCCTAGGCTA
>NC_051407.1:31256250-31256373 GCF_015228065.2 Penaeus monodon
AATAAGGATAGATTGTTTTTATTAAGTATAACTAATTGGTTTTTCCTTTTTTACAGTTACTACCGTTGTTTGACCAAGAAAACGATAGTGAAAATATCGATTCATTGAAACACCGCAAAAAAG
>NC_051407.1:31256659-31256800 GCF_015228065.2 Penaeus monodon
AATTGCTCTTGTTGTCAACTACATGTTATGGTATTTTGCGCGAGAGGGGGTTCAATATGTGTAAGAATTATTATTCCAATAACATATAAACGAACGATTATAGAAAATAAATCCAATAAAATATAAAATCATCGATTCTAA
>NC_051407.1:31256863-31256963 GCF_015228065.2 Penaeus monodon
TTATAATATACATTAATACATTTGGGGGCATTTATGGTAAGGAAATCACGTATGGTATATTATTCATTTCAACGACAACTTATTATCAATTACTTCTAAG
>NC_051407.1:31257201-31257329 GCF_015228065.2 Penaeus monodon
AGAAAAAAATCCTAATAGTGTCCTTAAAAGTACATCACAAGACAAACAAGGGATATTTGACTCGGAGCCATAACATAAAACAAACTGATTGCTATCTGTCGGATAGTGATTAACTATATCAAAACAAA
>NC_051407.1:31257492-31257823 GCF_015228065.2 Penaeus monodon
GACTTGCAACGGCGGGCCACACCTGCCACAATATCATGAGATAAGGATCTCATGATGCCAGCCTGGAGTGGCTGGAAATAGAAAAGTCTATCCTCCATATTTGAGAAGACACCTGAAGAAAATGGGATACGTCTTAATATACAATACATCCTTTTATTTAAATTATTTCAAAGCCTTTTGAATAACAAAATATTGTTGTTCCCTTTTTATGCGTATCACGACAATCTTTTATAAAAGAATCTTCACATTAAAATGCTATAAATCAGTGGGGAAGATGGTTCTTTAAATTAACTTTTTCATATTCGTAGGCTGCAACTTGTTTTAACGAATT
>NC_051407.1:31258036-31258112 GCF_015228065.2 Penaeus monodon
TCTAAATATATTGAGAGATCATTCCCTGGGGGTACAAGCGGTGGCGATGAGGTTACCCCTCGCTCGAGCACTGTCC
>NC_051407.1:31258143-31258726 GCF_015228065.2 Penaeus monodon
CCCAGGTTGCGAGTACTTGGGAAGCAGTCAGTGAATTAACACTGCCCTACCTGGTCTTTACTAAGTGTTCGTCGACTATACGAGAGCAGTCTCACCTCAGCCCTAAAGAGACGTCAAGTAGCATTTGTTTTGGGTCGTGACAGTGTCGTGTTTGCGGTCAATGGAAATTGGCACATAAAATATAATTCCATTACACTGTCTCCCGAGTGTGTCATAAAAAAAGAAAAAAGTGAGCCTCCTATTTTTTTTATCTTGTTAAAACCGATGTTTAGTCATTGTGATTTTCTCATTTAGTTAGTTGTTGTGTGTATATATTTTATGATCCCCCAGAACGTCAGTTCATTTTTATAATTGTTTTAAAGTGTCTTTAATTACATATGTAATTTTGTTATATGATACTCTCAATCGCCAGTAATAGTACTGCCCACATATTTGTGTAATGTAAAAGGTCTGGTGAATAAGAAAACGATGAAAATATATAAACGATCAGGGAGTGTGAAACAATGTGTTGTCCAATCACGAAATTTGTTTATTTCGTGAAAATACTTATTATGAGTTTCTTATAAGATTATTACTTTCCAGG
>NC_051407.1:31262833-31263284 GCF_015228065.2 Penaeus monodon
CGCAAATCTTCATTATCTCTTTTAATATGGAGTGAAAGCAGAATGATTTCAAAACGAATTACGACAATGTTTAATATCATCGGATAATTGTCTGATCTTATTTCATTTCTAATTTCCACTGCATGCGGTGCATGGTCGGATCTGGACTTGCCCTGCCAGTGCGTTTGCCTGGTAGGGTGCTTTACCATCCCCCTTGCATGGGTCCTGGGGCAGATGAACAGGCGGCGAGTGATTGTGGGTATCCCTTAGGAAAATGAGCTTGCCGAGTTATCTTATGCTTCTGTTCAAACTGACATTCCCTCAGCTGAAAGCACTGTTAGCTAACAGCTAACATCACATGCCCCTGGCGTAACCCGCGCCAGGGCATGTGATGAGCGCTCTGGGGGCACGGGGGAGGCAAGGGCACAGCAGACACTGAGTCAGGGAAAAAAAGGGGGACTGACATCTCGAT
>NC_051407.1:31263762-31263850 GCF_015228065.2 Penaeus monodon
ACCGATATCGTTACCTTGTTGAACGAAAGTTGATTGCTATAGTCCATTGATATCTATGTCACTCTAGTAAAAAAAATAGAAGAAAAAA
>NC_051407.1:31264334-31264829 GCF_015228065.2 Penaeus monodon
CGTGACTATTTACCTCATAAAATTAATCATAAAGAAACTACATTACAAGACACGTTAGGATTCGACACTCCCTTTCGTATATCCCGAGCCACACATTTCATTAAATCAGAAAAGATAAGATTCGCTGAACATGCAAAGCAAAACTGACGCAAAGATGCCTCGATTCGCTCACTCAATAATGCAGAAATTCGTACGTGTTGCAAGCAGGCAGGGTGATAAAGATTGTGCTGCTTGAGGAAATGAAAGTGTTGCCGGTGCAATTTGCAAGAAAACCGGATCCATTTTTTTTACGTTGATAGGAAGAAAAGGTAAATTTTAGGATGATGCATGCTATAATGAAAATGGAAAGCTGAGTATTTTGCTGGGTAAGAAAGATGGCCTTATCTAACAACCTAAAAAACGATTTCCTTGTTATAGGTGTGGTATAATTATACAATATCTGTTTAGTTAACAATAAACAGCTCAGTAATTGGTATTCCATTACACATTGATTGG
>NC_051407.1:31265290-31265721 GCF_015228065.2 Penaeus monodon
TCCATTCCAAAAAGCACTAGTCGAGAAAGCAGTAGAAACCACGATTAGTTCTGTGTCGCTTGAAATGTTGCATTTGTTATTCTTGTTCTGAGAGAGTTAAATTTGTGCTGCTTCTCATAATAATCATGTTTATTTCGTTTTGAGTAATTTTTGCTGTGTCCTCAGAGCAAAAAGCTCCAGGCGATATTTTTATCAGGCTTATTTATTTTATCGTTAATAACGAGTGAAGTAAATTCTGATGTGAAATAGAATTAATATAATTTACGATGATATAAAGGAAAATCCTTTCAGCATAACATTCGAGAATAAATGCAAGGTCAAACTGCATTTCTTTGTCAGGATCTAGATTGTCAACAATCTCGTTTTTCATTTTTCATCAACTTTCGTGAAACATCGCCTGTCTGCTTCAGTACATGCCTCCACTTTTTTTT
>NC_051407.1:31266007-31266365 GCF_015228065.2 Penaeus monodon
GCAAACACCCCTGCTTGCTTTGCGCACACGAGATAGTAGAACACATAAGCACATGATATCCTAGTGTCAGGTCTGGGTAATACATCTTTCGAATAAACAGAATTATCTTAATGTGGGCTGAGCAGATGAATTACGGGCAGGGATGCTTAGCGACGGAGAGATGAATCTTAGTCTCACATCCTCTTGCTCCCGAGTGTTTGCAGTGTACATAAATTTTAGTTGTTCATGTGATAATTAACGTTGTAAGAAATGTAATGTTACACGAAAGGGTACGTTATAGTGGCTATGGTTTATATCAAAATGTACAAAGTTTCCACAGCTTTACCATGAAAACATCAACTTCTCTAAATTTCACGCT
>NC_051407.1:31267881-31268674 GCF_015228065.2 Penaeus monodon
TATAATTGATTTGGCATTTGCATCAGTTCTAGACAGTGAATCTTTAGAAATCGCAAAATGTTACTCACTATTCAATATCTTTCACGATACTTTCAGGATCAATCCTATCAATGATCAATCCTATCAATCCTACCAATACCAATGAAAGTGACAAGTGGCAAGGTGGAATTTTAATATAAAGTTACGGATTTAATTAATTCAATAACTGTGAAATAACAGCAATATTTACACGTATAAGGAAGCAACAAATAACGTAAACAGTCTGAAATGGAGTCTAGGGTTTTAAACAAACTTGACATTTACCTTTAACTTACTAATAATATCCATGATAAAATCTTGATTCATGGTGTAAATGGCTTAGAACATATGTAGTACAAAAACTTGAATGTGAGACCATCTAGAGCATAAACAGAACTTAAAATTTTCGTAAAGAACCAAAAATGCCTACATATTCAGAGCCTTCCACAAAACACTTAAGTCCTTGCTGTTAACAACCACAGCTTGCCGGTCGGTTGTGAGCTAATACGAACCTCGCTCGACAATTAACAGGAATGAATAATTGACTCTAGAAATACTTAAAATCCAAAAGAACTACTTTACTTAAAATTAAAGACTTATATGTTCAATGTAGATAAAACACACTTCCAAATAAGAATGCCAGAAAGTTTTACTAGCCTATTAAAACTGTCATACTACACATTAACCATTGCAATTTAATAAATATTAATTGTTCGATCATTTTTCTTTCCACTAAATAGTCCCTGCTAACAACCATTACTCTTACCAAGAATTA
>NC_051407.1:31269161-31269872 GCF_015228065.2 Penaeus monodon
ATTTTGTAAAATCCCACGTAATTTACTCTCGTTTTCTTTAAGCCGCGCGCCATTACCAATACTACACTACCCGGCAACTCCTGCATTGTAGGTGCGTCAACTCCTGCAGCTTCCAATCAAAATAAACCAAGTCACGTCACAGAATCAAGACGCTGTTGTATCCTTCACATAAGATGAATGAGCGTGGTGTTGCAATGTTGTGACAAAGTGATGGTTAGCAGTCCTCATTGGGATACAGAGTGTTTATCAGTGTAAAACAGCATGTTCACCTACAATATTCCTGTGTTTTCGTTGTCCGGGGCCGCGGTCCTGCAGAGTGTGGTCACAAACCAGAATTTTTTTTTTTATCTTTTTAAGTGCTAGCTGTCCAACAACCAGTCCTTTGATTTTGATGAGCCTCTTGCATCAAGCGGGAATGAGGATTCTAAAGCCACTGTTCGTAAGATATTATTACATATACATGTACCATACTTTCGATACTGACATTTCGTAATTTGCTGACTGCAATTTTGCTTAATGACATTTCTTGCCTTTTGAAGTATTTTAGTTGTTATATTGTTTGCATTGTGTTTTTTTTTAACGCTATGCACATCGTAATTGTTTTTCTTATTCGAGCTGTGTTATTTTAAGCTCGAACGGGTCTTCAGTGCACCGTACTGAAAGGCTGGAATAAATGTGAAAATGAAAACTAAAAGTTATTCCGATACCGCT
>NC_051407.1:31270818-31271517 GCF_015228065.2 Penaeus monodon
GGACTCTTCCCATTAATAAGCCAAAGGGCAAAAACCACGCAGCCGGGAGGCAAGAGGCAGTCGGCAAAGCCGCTTTTGCAGACCTTACGTTCTAGCATTAACTTGATTATAAATGGAAACTAAGTTGCAAACATTACTGAAAGTTGCGTGCAGGACTGAAGTTTGTGATGCAGGAGTTGAACGTCGAGGATAGCGCCAGGAAGGGAAGCCAGCATGGCGTTGGCGAACTTGCATGCACTTAAGGCTGCAGGAACATATATGTTAACGTTACGTATGGACCATAAGAACTGAGAATGAACTAAATCAACCAATTTACCCTTGCAACTCTCCCCTTACTATGGAGTCACTACTACCTTATCAATTCGGATTAATGAAATTGTTCGCGTGAAGAATAGCGAAATGCTTGAAGTTTAGACACATGCACCTCTCTGGAAGATCATCTGAGCGGAACTGACTGCCTGAAGGTTCGGAGAAACCAGTGAACTATGAATTGTTGACGAAAGGTAATTCGACTTCTGATACGAAGTCCCCCCGGTTCAGCATCTGTGCCGTGAATTACCTCTTGCCATCCTTAACTGAATGCACGGAGATCTACGGGAGCGGCAAGGGGCTAGTCAGCGGAATGTGTGGAGGGCGAGGATTCAAAACGGGGCCGTGGGACTGTTCATTCGGGCTTCAAGACGTGGCTGATCGCTGGTG
>NC_051407.1:31271853-31272546 GCF_015228065.2 Penaeus monodon
AAACCCTACTATAAGCAGAAAAGCGGTAATGAAAAGCTTAGCATAATAGCATTAGAGTAAAGACTAAACAAAAGAAAGGAGAGGAACCTACGAAGAAAAAAGGCAACGAGAAACAGAGGACCGGGAACAAAAGGACAGTCGAAGCTAACATCTACCGTTAATGAGAATTTCTGTGAATACTGTCGACTTTTTGTGGCATGGAAATGTCAAATGGTTTCTTTTTTCCTTGTTTCATAACAAGATGACATGTTGATAAGCTTATGAAACAATAATTAAGACTGTTTATTTATTTTTTTAAGACCTTAAAAAAAAAATCCAGAAATGTGGGGATAAGTATTCATTCACAAACAAGAAGGAAAAAGGTGAGCGAGAAGCAGCGGCATCCTTTGTTCAAACGAAAGTAAAAACGACTCCAAGTCCTGTTAATGTTTCATTCGACGCTCTCTGTGTAGCGTTTCATCAAAATTAACATTTGTTAGAAAAGAGAATGATATTAATATGTTACGGAACAAAAGTAATACATCTAGGTAGGGGAACACAATAGCCGGTGACAGTTTCCGTTTTCAGTGTTATTAGCATCGAAAGGGGTACAAATTGTAATAAATGGCTTGATGTTTTGAACTCGTGGGGCTTCGGACGGGGAGAATTAGTGTGGCATCTCTTAAACAGAATAAACTACATATTGATTTCCAT
>NC_051407.1:31273577-31274072 GCF_015228065.2 Penaeus monodon
AAAGGCCCTTTTTGTTTAGGGGTTTTTTTTTTGGGAGGGGAAAAGATGCCTTTTTCCCCCTTTTTCCCCCCCTTCCCCCCCCTTTTCTTTTTCCCCCCTTTCCCCCCCCTTTTTTCCCCCCTCCCCTTTTCATTTTTTCTCCCCCCCCCCCCTTTGGTTTGGGAGACATTTCTTGAAAAAAACCCTTTAGTTTTGGAAACCCGCTCACCCAGATCCTTTTTTTCAAGATGAGGGAAAGGGGGAAAGGCAAAGTTTATTAGTGGTGGTAGTACATGTTTTTGGCACATAAAAAAAAAAATTCCCCGGGAACCCTCTTTTAAAGGGGTAAACATATTATTGTGACGCCTTGGGGAGGGTAAAGGGAAAACCCCTTTAGCAATACCCCCCAATTTTCTAAATACTTGGCTCGTTAAATTTTTTTCTCAAAAAAAAAAAAAGGGGCTGATCCTTTTTTGTTGTATATAATGCACAAAACCCCAAAAAGGGAAAAATTTA
>NC_051407.1:31274187-31274281 GCF_015228065.2 Penaeus monodon
GGGGTTATATGGATTGTGTGTGTGGCATATTTATTTTATGTGTATATATCTTCTTTTAAATTACTTTGTATGCGTGTGTGGTGTGTTTTTCCCC
>NC_051407.1:31274734-31275397 GCF_015228065.2 Penaeus monodon
CAGCTTCATTAATTTAAATGACTATAGAAAAGGGACCAAATTAAACCCCCCCGAAACAGAAGTTGTCTTCGACAACCTTTTTCTCGAGTGGGGCGTGAGTGGGAAAATTTTCATTTCCCAAGAAGCCACAAAAGACCCCCAAATTTCCCAACGCCAACCGGGTGCAATGACGAAAACCGTTTTCCCCTCGTCAGTTTCCCCTTGGGGTTTGCATTATTGGGGTAAAAACAAACGTTTTCCCCCCCCCCGAAATAAATTGGGCCCGGGTCTAGAAATTTAAACTTTGGATATCTAATAGTTTCTCCATGAAATCATGTAGGGGAAACCTTTTTTGGAGATTTAAGAGTTTCCCAGGGGTTCCTTTACTTGTTTTTTATTTGGGGCGGGGTTTTGTCCTTGAGGAGAGAGGGGGGTCGTTTTTGGGAGGATTTGGTATTCAAAACCCTTTAGTTTTATCACAGGTTATGGGTTTGATTACGTTGCCAGTGGGTTTTTTTAAAAAAATCCAGTAAAAAACTTTCAAAAAATTTTGGGCAGTTTTAATCATAATTATTGTATCATTAGTTTTGAAACAAATTTAATATCCTTTTCCCCGGTTCTGTTTTTTTATCCCCTTTCCAAAAGTTCTTTTTTTTTCATTTTTTGTGCTGGGGATGATGGGAA
>NC_051407.1:31275645-31275994 GCF_015228065.2 Penaeus monodon
GTTAATACTTTAATACTTTTTCCATTTCTTTAAAAGCATAGTTTGATATTACTTACTATGAAATTTTTGATATTGTTGAGGATGTAAAATTGAAAATAAAGATTTAATCGTTTATATCATATATGAAAATTTTTTTCAAAAAAGTTGCATACATTTGCACATACTTTTTTAAAATTTTTTCCCAATAGTACTTCATTTTAAAGTGCCCCGGTATGTTTTTTGGGTTTATTGTGATCCAATTTATAAGATTCGGGAAATAAACCTTTTTTTCATGTAAATTTTTATTTTTTTCAGGTCAAAATAAAAAATTTTTACAAGCCAAGTTTTTTTCTGGTGACCCGTGAAAAAA
>NC_051407.1:31276305-31276401 GCF_015228065.2 Penaeus monodon
CCCCAAAACACAAACACAAAACACACAAAATATATAAAATTATACAAAATCATAGTTTAACACACCCACCAGCCCACAAAACCCCAAAAACCCCAT
>NC_051407.1:31277321-31277391 GCF_015228065.2 Penaeus monodon
TATTCACAATATCTTTCAATAACGGTAGGTCATCTTTTTAGCAGCTGTGGACCATTTACCATCCTTCGCC
>NC_051407.1:31282658-31283674 GCF_015228065.2 Penaeus monodon
AATAACCCGAGAATTAACTTATAAGCCCTGACGCGAGGGCCAACTGACGCCCGAGGACCTCCCTTCCACTGTCACTGCCGAGCGCCTTCTCCCTCACAAGGAGCTGCCTGAACACCTCATTATATGTGAGGAATGCACGGTGGGTGACAGTGTGTTCATCACGGGGCGGGGGCGGCCGGCCGGCCTTCTGGGTGTATGCATGCGCATGCGCGTGAATGTTTACCATCAAACCACCTTAATTATCTTCGCTCTGGGAGGGGAGGGCAGGGGAGGGGGTGGTCAAGGAGCTATTAACGCTAACGTTTACTTTCTCTTTTTTATTGCCTTTTCAGATGTAGGAGCCAGCAGGGAGGCCCGCCCGGGTTATTCCGCTACACGCCCTGCCACTTAAAATTCAAGAGTTTCGCTATAAAGCATAAAGAGCAAAGCACCCATGAAGTGCCCCCGCCATTTAGATTCCGGCCAGATACACCACGTAGGCGCTCGGAAGGATCTCGCGGCGTTAAAGGGGTGAACAATTTTCTCCTTCGTGCTCCTTGAGACCAGCAGTTCTGGCGACCAATAGATTAAAGAACGAGGGAGGAGGGGAAGGGAGGGGGAGGTGTGGGAGGGGAGTAGAAGGAGAAATAGGAGGCGTGGGAGAAGAGGGAGGGTAGGGGAGGTCCGAGGAGGAGGGGAAGGGGAGAGAAGGGGCAGTAGGGCAAGGAAATGAAAAGGGGGACGGACAATGGGAGGAGATAGATAGGAAAGGGTGGCGGCAGGGAGGAGGGAGGAGAAAGAGAGAGAAGAGAAGAGGGCAGGTGTAAGGGGTTTTCGAGGTGTTGAAAAAAAATTGTCAGAGGAGAGGAAGGAGGGGGGGGGGGGCAGGGGACGAAGAGAGGGAAGATGAGTGAGGAGAGGGAGAGGGGAGAAAAGGGGAGATAACGAGGACGGACGGTTAGACGAGCAAGAAAAGGAGCGAAGAGGAGTCTAAAGAGTAGGGACGAAGAACAATGATGGAAAAGGATTGAAGTCTT
>NC_051407.1:31283759-31284209 GCF_015228065.2 Penaeus monodon
GCGGACGGCCACGTGCAGTAACCAGATTCTCTTTTATTTCGTGCAAACGGCGGAAGGAGAGAGGAGAGGCCGAGAGAAGGGCTCTAAACGAGGCAGGACGAGGAGAGTGAGAGCGTGGTTGAAAGACTTAGTGTACGGGGTTGATAGAAAAGAATAGAAAATAGACTGAAGGTGAGCAAAGGGAGATGTAAAGAAGATAAATAATAATAAGAAGAAATCATGAACGCAGAACAGAAGACACATAGAATAATAGTATAATGGGACGATCGTTACATCTTACAAGAAACGGAAAGTATATTATAAACTATGAATAAAGATTCACTAAATCAGCAGAAAAGGTACGTAATTTCTGACCTGCTCCCGTTCCAATACAGAACATGAGAGGACGTTAAAATCCTGCCTTAGGAAAAGTCTATACAACTTTAATCTATCTGTTGGAAATCCTTGGAA
>NC_051407.1:31284250-31284458 GCF_015228065.2 Penaeus monodon
CTGTAGCCTCGTGTTTGTAACTAATCGAGTCACTATGAAGTTAAAATCCTTGATGCGTTTTTGTGTGTGTAGATCCCAGGGATTTCGTTAAATAAACTCTAAGGGTCTTCTCACCGTATTTTAATATATGGCTTTATGTAATGTTCATGCTTTGGTACGGTTAATATTAAGCTGTTGGCGGTAGACATCATCTCTCCATCAGTGTTAG
>NC_051407.1:31287031-31287367 GCF_015228065.2 Penaeus monodon
TGTTTCACGGGTCACCAGAAAAACACTTGGCTTGTCATAATTATTTATTTCGACCTGAAATAATATTTGACATGAATAAAGGTTTATCCAGAATCTTATAAATTGGATCACAATAAACAAAATACATACCAGAGCACTTTAAAATGAAGTAGCTATTGAAATAATAAAAATGTATGTGCAAATGTATGCAAACTTTGATGAAAACAAAATTACATATATGATATATCGATATTAAATCTTGATATCAATTATACATCCTCAGACAATATCAAATTGCATAGTAAGTAATATCAATCATATGCTTTTCCAAGAAATGAAATGTATTAAAGTATTAAC
>NC_051407.1:31287693-31288231 GCF_015228065.2 Penaeus monodon
TAATGATACAATAATTATGATTATACTGACAAAATTTGTGAATGTTTGTGACTGTCGATTTTTCAAAAAAGCCCTGACTGCAACGATAACTCACCTATAACCTGTGATAAACGTATACATGGAGTTACGACTACCAGAATCCATACAAAAGCGACCCCTTCTCTCTCCTGCAAGGACAAACCACGCCACAAATAAAACACAAGTAAAGGAACCACTTGTAAACTCTAATCTCCAAGGAGTTCCGCTACATGATTGCATGGAGAAACTACTTAGATATCCAAAGATAATTGCTAGACCGGCCAATTGATTTCGAACACGTTAGTCTTCACCTAATAATGCATCCCTAAGAAGCTGACCGAGGAGAGACTGGTTGCGTCATTGCACCAGGTTGGCGTTGCACTGGCGGTCGTGTGTGGCTTCTTGCAAATGAATCTACCTCACTCACGCCCACTCGAGAACAGGTTGTCGAAGATCAACTTCTGTTTCGAAGCTCCTAATTAGGTCGTATCTATAGTCAAGTTAAATGTTAATGAAGCTG
>NC_051407.1:31288902-31288969 GCF_015228065.2 Penaeus monodon
GAAAAAATTATAACGAGCCAAGTATTTAGAAAATTGGAGGTATTGCTAACGTTTCCTTGACCCTCAC
>NC_051407.1:31289645-31289799 GCF_015228065.2 Penaeus monodon
AGTAAACAAGTGACAATGGTTGTGGTCTGTAACTTGTCATGGGTGCAGGAAATTAGAGTTGAATAGGTAATCAAACAAAAGTGGAATCGCGACATCTTTGTGACGCTCTGATTCAATCCTGAGAGTTCCTAAAATCTGTATTTTCATGTGGGCG
>NC_051407.1:31290059-31290154 GCF_015228065.2 Penaeus monodon
GTTTTGGTGTTGTGTGTTTATATATATTTATTAATAATATATATATGTAGAATAATATTTTATTGTATGATTTTGTATATGTATTATAAAAAATT
>NC_051407.1:31290225-31291027 GCF_015228065.2 Penaeus monodon
CGATGTATATAGTTTACAACAATTTATATATATTATAAAATTTTATATATATAAAAATAATTTAATAATATACTATAATTACACGGGGGTCTACTTCAATAAGGGAAAAATAATAGTTTTTTATTCTTTTAAGAGATGCCACACAATTTCCCCGCCAAGCCCCACGATTTAAAAAACATCAAGCCTTTATTAAAATTTGTCCCCCTTTTCGATGCAAATAACCTGAAAAAAGGAAACGTCACCGGCTATTTGTTCCCTACCAGATGATTACTTTGGTTCCCGAAAACATATTAATATCATTCCCCTTTTTTCTAAAAAATTTTAAATTTTATGAAACGTCACAGAGAGGTCGAAAAAACATTAACAGGCTTGGAGTCTTTTTTTACTTTCGTTTAAACAAAGGATGCCGGCTTCTCGCTCACCTTTTTCCCTTCTTGTTTTGAAAAATCTTATCCCCCATTTGGATTTTTTTTTTAAGGTTTTAAAAAAAAATAAATAAACATTTTAATTATTTTTTTCATAAGCTTATAAACATGTAAATTTTTGTTAGAAAAAAGGAAAAAAAAAACCATTTGACATTTCCATGCCAAAAAAAGCCCGACAGTTTTCACAGAAATTTTCATTAAGGGTAGATGTTAGCTTCGACTGCCTTTTTTTCCCCGGGGTTCCTCTTTTTCTCGTTCCCTTTTTTCTTGTGGGTTTCCTCCCTTTCTTTTGTTTAGTCTTTCTCTAAGCTATTATGCTAAGTTTTTTCATTCCCGCTTTTTGAAATTTGGGGTTTTTTTCACATTTTAGATAATTA
>NC_051407.1:31291182-31292157 GCF_015228065.2 Penaeus monodon
CCTTTTTTTTTTCTTTTTTTCTTTGCTTGTTTCCATTCTGTTTCTTTTTTTCTTTTTTTCCCCTTTTTTTCCTTTCTCTCCCTTTGTTTTTTTTTTTTTCTTATCATTATTTTCTTTTCTTTTTTTTTTACATTTTTTTTTCCCCATTTTTTTTTTTTCTTTTTTTATTTTTATCCTCTTCTTCCCCCTCTTGCCACCAGCGATCAGCCACGTCTTGAAGCCCAAATAAAAAGTCCCAGGCCCCGTTTAAATCCTGCCCCCACACATTCCGCGGGGACTGCCCCTTGCCGCTCCCCGTGACCCGTGCATTCAGTTAAGGAGGGCAAAGGGGTAATCCGGGCCAAAGATGCTAAACCCGGGGGGGGACTTGTATCGAAGTCGAATTACCTTTCGTCAACAATTCAAGTTCAGGTTTTCCAAACCTTCAGGCATCTTTTTCCGCCAGATGATTTTTCCAGGAGGTGCTGTGTTAAATTCAGCATTTCGCTATTCTTCCCCGGGGAACAATTTCTTTAAATCCGAATTGAAAAGGTAGTAGTGACTCCATAGTAAGGGAGAGTTGCAAGGGTAAATTGGTTATTTTTCATTCTCGGGTTCTTATGGCCAACGTAACGTTAAAAATATATGTTCTGCACCCTTAAGTGCATGCAAGTTCGCCAAAAACCCCGCTGGCTTCCCTTCCTGGCGCTATCCTCGACGTTCAATCCTGCATCACAAACTAGCCGCACAAAACTTTCAGTAATGTTTGCAATTATTTTCCCCTTTATAACAATTAATGTAAAACGTAGGTCTGCAAAAAGGGGGCTTTGCCGACTCCTCTTCCCTCCCGGCTGGGGGTTTTTGGCCCTTTTGGCTTATAATGGGAAGAGTCCAGGATGGCATAAACGTTAGGGAAGTCATGCTTGTTCCGGGAAATAAATACGCGAGAAAATATAGGTTGTGTCTGTGTGGTAAAAAAATTGTGTTTAAAAACCC
>NC_051407.1:31292430-31292549 GCF_015228065.2 Penaeus monodon
TTTGTTTTATTATATTTGGGAAATGTAATTTTATAAATTATTATATAAATATAATATATTATATAATGCATGGAATAGGAAAATGCAAAATATCCATTATATGGAATTTTTATGTTTTT
>NC_051407.1:31293182-31293375 GCF_015228065.2 Penaeus monodon
ACATAATTTATATGTGTTGTTTTGGGTGCAGTATAATTTTCGGGTTGGGTTTATGTCCTAATTTAGCGGTACGGAATAACTTTTATTTTTTCTTTTTCACATTTATTCCAGCCTTCGTACGGTGCAGAAGACCCGTTCGAGTTTAAAAATAACAAAAGCTCGATAAGAAAACAATTACGATTTTGCTAGCGTT
>NC_051407.1:31293424-31293941 GCF_015228065.2 Penaeus monodon
GGGAAAGAAATTATTAAGCAAAAATTGCAGTCAGCAAATTAGAAATTCAGTTCGAAAGTATGGTCATGTATTTTAATAATACTACAACAGGGTTTAGAATCCTCTTCCCGTTGATGCAAGGGGCCCACAAAATTAAAGGTTTGGGGTTGTTGGACAGCTGCACTTAAAAAGAAAAAAAAAAATGTTTCGGGTTTTGTGGCCACCTTTGCAGGCCCGCGGCCCCGGAAACGAAAAAAACAGGGAATATTGTCGGTGGAAAAATCTGTTTTTCACTGAAAACACCCTGGTCCCCCAATGAGGACTGCAACCCCCTCACTTTGTCACAAATTTCACACCAGCTCATTCATCTTAGGGAAGGGTAAAAGGTCTTGATTCTGGACGTGACTTTGGTTTATTTTTATTGGAAGTGCAGGGTTTTAAAACCACCTACAATGCAGGGGTTGCCGGGTTGGGGGAGTATTGGTAATGGCGCGCGGCTTAAGAAAACGAGGGTAAATTACGTGGGATTTTACAAAAT
>NC_051407.1:31294457-31295276 GCF_015228065.2 Penaeus monodon
TGTTTTTTTGTTGAGTAATTTTTTAATTTTTGGGAAGAGTAATGGTTGTTAGAGGGGGCTATTAGTGAAAGAAAAATGACGAAAATTAATTTTATTAAAAATTTCAAAGGTTAATGGTGTATGACAGTTTTAATAGGTGTAAAAACTTTTTGGCTTTTATTTGGAAGGGTTTTATCTACATTTAACATATAAGTCTTTAATTTTAAGAAAAAAAGTTTTTTTGGATTTTTAAAATTTCTAGAGTCAAATCTTCCTTTGATTTTCGAGCGAGGTTTGTATTGCTCCAACCGACCGGCAGGGGTGGTTCGTTAACAGCAAAAGGGCTTAATGTTTTGTGGAAGGGTCTGAAGTAGGCATTTTTTGGTTTTTTACGAAATTTTAAGTTCTTTTATGTCTAGATGGTCTACATTAAGTTTTTGTACTACATATGTTCTAAGCCATTTTCACCCCTGAATCAAGATTTTATCATGGATATTATGAGTAAGTTTTAAAAGGGAAATATCAAGTTTTTTTAAAACCCTTAGCTCCATTCAGACTGTTTACGTTTTTTGTTTTCTTTCCTTATACGTGGAAATATTGTGTTATTTCACAGTTATTTAAATTAATTAAATCCTAACTTTTTATTTAAAATTCCACCTTGCCCCCTTGTCACTTTCATTGGTATTGGTAGGATGATAGGATTGATCATTATAGGATTATCCTGAAAAAATATCTGAAAGAAATTTTTAATAGGGGGTAACATTTGCGATTTCTAAAAATTCAGTCAGAAAATGATGCAAATGCCAAATCAAAATTTTATTTTTTTTCTTTCTTTCTTTC
>NC_051407.1:31296773-31297131 GCF_015228065.2 Penaeus monodon
AGAGTGAAATTTAGAGAAGTTGATGTTTTCATGGTAAAGCTGTGGAAACTTTGTACATTTTGATATAAACCATAGCCACTATAACGTACCCTTTCGTGTAACATTACATTTCTTACAACGTTAATTATCACATGAACAACTAAAATTTATGTACACTGCAAACACTCGGGAGCAAGAGGATGTGAGACTAAGATTCATCTCTCCGTCGCTAAGCATCCCTGCCCGTAATTCATCTGCTCAGCCCACATTAAGATAATTCTGTTTATTCGAAAGATGTATTACCCAGACCTGACACTAGGATATCATGTGCTTATGTGTTCTACTATCTCGTGTGCGCAAAGCAAGCAGGGGTGTTTGC
>NC_051407.1:31297368-31297763 GCF_015228065.2 Penaeus monodon
GATGTTTCACGAAAGTTGATGAAAAATGAAAAACGAAATTGTTGACAATCTAGATCCTGACAAAGAAATGCAGTTTGGCCTTGCATTTATTCTCGAATGTTATGCTGAAAGGATTTTCCTTTATATCATCGTAAATTATATTAATTCTATTTCACATCAGAATTTACTTCACTCGTTATTAACGATAAAATAAATAAGCCTGATAAAAATATCGCCTGGAGCTTTTTGCTCTGAGGACACAGCAAAAATTACTCAAAACGAAATAAACATGATTATTATGAGAAGCAGCACAAATTTAACTCTCTCAGAACAAGAATAACAAATGCAACATTTCAAGCGACACAGAGCTAATCGTGGTTTCTACTGCTTTCTCGACTAGTGCTTTTTGGAATGGA
>NC_051407.1:31298224-31298726 GCF_015228065.2 Penaeus monodon
CCAATCAATGTGTAATGGAATACCAATTACTGAGCTGTTTATTGTTAACTAAACAGATATTGTATAATTATACCACACCTATAACAAGGAAATAGTTTTTTAGGTTGTTAGATAAGCCATCTTTCTTACCCAGCAAAATACTCAGCTTTCCATTTTCATTATAGCATGCATCATCCTAAATTTACCTTTTCTTCCTATCAACGTAAAAAAAATGGATCCGGTTTTCTTGCAAATTGCACCGGCAACACTTTCATTTCCTCAAGCAGCACAATCTTTATCACCCTGCCTGCTTGCAACACGTACGAATTTCTGCATTATTGAGTGAGCGAATCGAGGCATCTTTGCGTCAGTTTTGCTTTGCATGTTCAGCGAATCTTATTTTTTCTGATTTAATGAAATGTGTGGCTCGGGATATACGAAAGGGAGTGTCGAATCCTAACGTGTCTTGTAATGTAGTTTCTTTATGATTAATTTTATGAGGTAAATAGTCACGTCTAAGTTG
>NC_051407.1:31299118-31299452 GCF_015228065.2 Penaeus monodon
TTCATCAAATTAAAAGTAATATCATATATATATATTATAAATATTATCTAATATATCATATATATTTAAATAATATTTGTTTAAATTCTAAAACTATCTTTATAATATTTATAAATACACACATAATCAAAGTAACTATATCAGTTAACAATTTGCTAACTTTCTTTATTTTATAAAGATTAGTCCCCTAGGAAACAATAGTAACATCTATCAGTGAGCATTATCAAACATTTCGCCGCGTCAAGGGAGCAAGGTAATACGATACTTGTTAATGAATTGATTAATGTTCAAAACTTTATCTTGCATGTCAAGCTTTAATTACAAATACTTGATT
>NC_051407.1:31299734-31300088 GCF_015228065.2 Penaeus monodon
CGCAACTACATGTTCGGATGTCAGTCCGCCCTTCCCCTGACAGTGGTTGACTGTTAGCCATCACGGCCCAATGTCGATATCATTCCCGTTGTCGCCTACATGTCGTTGTTATGTAACTCATCTCTTCGCTTTGGGATCCATATTAACAGAGATGATAATCGCAGCTATTTTCCTGAAGTGGTCCTATGCCTCGCGCCTGTGCTGCCCCAGTGCCCATGCAGTGGTGGTGACTCCAGGCATGTAGACTGTAGGCAATCAGTGCTTATGCAGCTGAGTGTGATAGTGAAATAAGATAGATATCCAGTATTAAACATGTCGTTTCGTTGAACTGCATATATAAAGATAGAAGATCGA
>NC_051407.1:31304083-31304759 GCF_015228065.2 Penaeus monodon
CCTGGAAAGTAATAATCTTATAAGAAAACTCATAATAAGTATTTTCACGAAATAAACAAATTTCGTGATTGGACAACACATTGTTTCACACTCCCTGATCGTTTATATTTTTCATCGTTTTTCTTATTCACCAGACCTTTTACATTACACAAATATGGGGCAGTACTATTACTGGCGATTGAGAGTATCATATAACAAAATTACTATGTAATTAAGACACTTTAAAACAATTATAAAAATGAACTGACGTTCTGGGGGATCATAAAATATATACACACAACAACTAACTAAATGAGAAAATCACAATGACTAAACATCGGTTTTAACAAGATAAAAAAAATAGGAGGCTCACTTTTTTCTTTTTTTTATGACACACTCGGGAGACAGTGTAATGGAATTATATTTTATGTGCCAATTTCCATTGACCGCAAACACGACACTGTCACGACCCAAAAACAAATGCTACTTGACGTCTCTTCGGGCTGAGGTGAGACTAGCTCTCGTATAGTCGACGAACACTTAGTAAAGACCAGGTAGGGCAGTGTTAATTCACTGACTGCTTCCCAAGTACTCGCAACCTGGGCTCTGCCTCGCTACGCTCTCTCGTCTCTCTCGACAGTGCTCGAGCGAGGGTAACCTCATCGCCCCGCTTGTACCCCCAGGGAATGATCTCTCA
>NC_051407.1:31304983-31305159 GCF_015228065.2 Penaeus monodon
TATTCGTAAACAAGTTGCAGCCTACGAATGAAAAAGTTAATTTAAAGAAACATCTTCCCCACTGATTTATAGCATTTTAATGTGAAGATTCTTTTATAAAAGATTGTCGTGATACGCATAAAAAGGGAAAAAACAATATTTTGTTATTCAAAAGGCTTTGAAAAAAAATTTAATAA
>NC_051407.1:31305259-31306132 GCF_015228065.2 Penaeus monodon
GCGATTGCCAGCTTTTGTTCCGCGACATATTTAACTCTCGCAGCAAGAGTCGAATAAGGCAACCAGCGGAGATCAGCTCTGGAACAAATGAGCATCAAGGACCTATTATTGTTACGGGATACGACTCTCTTATGGGTTTTGTACGCATAGCAGTTATTTGGCGACATTCTCTTCGATATACATAGTGCACTTATATTGTTAAAGGTGTCCGGAAAATATCGAGTCCTATGCAGGTTTACATTTTTATCACACTAATCAATGGAAAAGAGTCATTCATCAGCTAAACCTCATGATGAAGAGGAAGAAACGCTGTCCATGGTCCAACGGCAAAATTGCTCCGAATCAAATCCCTTCTAACGCATTGATTGCTGGAGTCAATCACCCTGCAATCAGGCCGAAACCTGTAACAGATACCTTTGCTGAGTAGTTTCTCCTTTATGACACGCGTCAAAAACGTCAATATCAATGAAAGGAAAGAAAGGAGAAAACGGAAAAGGCTTCGTCAAAAGTTAAGGTAAGGCAATTTACCAATAGTGTTCTGTTACAATGAATAATACATTAGAGGCCTCAACTAAATGAGTAAGGGGATATGAACATTTAATGATTGGAAACATTTAGCTCAGCATGGCAAATAAAACATCATTTTCCAATATGCAACGAGACGGAACAGGGTCAATTCCCTGGAGTAATCAATATCCCCGTATCATTATTATTTCAAATTTGAATGATAAAATTAAACACAGACAAAAGACTTTACTGAAATACGTTCGACCCGAAAATATCCAGGTCATGAAAATTATAATTTCCACGTCTAATTGTACCAGAATGGTTTAATCATGAAAGCGTGACTAAAAGATTTCTATGTCAACGCAT
>NC_051407.1:31306259-31306353 GCF_015228065.2 Penaeus monodon
CCACTTAAAAAGAAGGTCCAAGCAAGTAACAGTGCTCTGAAAAACCCCTCTTCTATAAAATAGCAACATGACATTTTTTGTGTAACTGCATTCC
>NC_051407.1:31306373-31307674 GCF_015228065.2 Penaeus monodon
AAGAAACCTTTCTTCATAAAATATTAGTTTCTTTACGCTACATTAATGCCTGAATAGATGGCGATAGATCTCAGTGCAATTATGAATGATTAATGAAAGTGTAAAATTCGGCTCGTAAGTTAAGAAACTTTGTCCTTTTAGATAAATGATTCCAAAACTAAAAAAAAAAGAAAAACTAAATGTCTTAGCGGAAAAATGTGGTAAAGCTGCTGTAGTATGGCAGTCAAGAGGAAAAAAGGCAGCTGTATCTAAATATATTTTTGTCTTCCTATGTTCTTCTCTCTCTGCCTGTTCTGTTTCTTATAAGAAAAGTAATTCGACAGTGGGGGGAATATTCATATCTGTTGACCAAAAGTATAGTTCATAAATGTAGTAAAGAAAGCCTAAATTCCTTCTCCATAATACTTTAAAACCACCTATGGACCTAAACGTATACAATTTATCCCCTGTTAATTCCGTATCAATATGTCTCAGACCAAAAAATGTTCTGGCACCTGATTTTTGTACTGTTTATATATTGAGTGTACATTCTTAATGGTATAAACGAAACGCGCGGAAGTTTGATGAGGAACAAATATTGCTTTCAGAACTTGAATGTTTGGGAATAAAAATATCTCCGCGAAATTAGTATGCTCTCATGGATCCACTGATCCACATTTTTTGTCGGATGCTTACTCAAAGCCCAAACCATTCTCGTAATAACAATGAGTATGTGTTGATTTCGATAGCAATAAAGCCCGAAAGAAATGCAGCTTATTTTACGAACAGCGGTGACCTTTTTCCAGGTTTTCAAATTTTGGCCTCACAAGCCCTGCTCAATGGCACGGACGTGATCACAAACATAGCAAAGTTCCTTTACGTTTAAAATCTGGTGATAAAATCCTTATCTCAAACACAAAGGCTTTTCATACAACTTACTTAAAGTGTCAACAGTAGTCAGGCGTCGAAGAAAATGAAAATTGGAATACAAACAGAATCGCAGAGGCACACCGTGTAGCTCGATTCTACCATTTTAGACGCATAAAAATTGCCCCTCTAAAAAGAAAGAAAGAAAAAAAAATGTACCGCTGAACCTACAATGAGTTCGTTTTTTAACAGCACAACTTATAAAGCACGGCTTTCTTTCAACTGCACGGACCAAGAACCTTACCTGCTTTTGAAGCTAGAGCGGTGGACTAGCGGAGGAAGTATAAAGCAATAAAGACCGAATGCAGTTTCAGATATAAGTCCAATATGTGGTATAACTATATGATTTAAGAAGAGAGAGAAAAAAAAAAATGGAAGACTGTCGCCTTAAAAAC
>NC_051407.1:31307764-31307875 GCF_015228065.2 Penaeus monodon
GTAATATAATTGTGTTGCGCACAGGCAACACAAACGAATAAATGAAAAAAACACCAGAGCATTCCTGATCAGGATGGGAGGATTGTTTCGAGTTAACGATGTGAATTTTTC
>NC_051407.1:31307901-31308893 GCF_015228065.2 Penaeus monodon
TGCGATATACTAGCATCTGTCACACATAGGAAGTCATTACCTGAAAACAACCCAAGATAATGAAGCGTTTGAAAAATACGAAAGGAGTTATGAGCTGTACTTTCACAGTTGAAACACTAAAGTTATTACGGAAAGCGTGCCGGTATGCAAACAGGTGTTTTATGTTTTGCACTTGTAGAGGAAATTTCCACTATTTAACCAATCATATGACAAGATAGAAGAAAAATAAAGAAATTACTGGTTAAAAGCTTTGAAAAAAAATATATGTTTTTTTTTTTTTTTTGTAAAATTTACTCAGGCAGCTGACTTGTAAATATTTTGACAAGGATCACCAAAGATTTACTTGATTTAGATTTACTCTTTAATTACGAATATAACATAGATGGTTGGTTATAATTTAAGGTATGTGTGAAACATCCACTGTAATATGGATTCATATGCAACGCCTTTTAGACAACACAGAATTGATTCTCGGCAAAATCCCGCTCGTCGTCAACTGCCTTTTATAGAATTTTGAAACTTATTTGATACAAAATCAACGTAAGAAACAGACGTAGTACGCTTGCTTTAATCAGTTACAACCTACAGTGGACAGATGATAATACAAGTCACATGTAATAATAACAATACGATATGTAGAAATAGATGGTAGAATTGGACACACACTCAGTTGCACGTGTAATATTTACATTACACGCATTGGATCCATCCCAGAACGAATTGGAAAAAGATGTGAGAGACAAGCAATGTCACACGCTTCAATTCTTCTATCTATAAATACGACAATAGTGCATGTTGTATCTAGGTCCGTAGAAGGAAGCTGAACTCAGATGGCAAAGACCAGTGAAGAAAACATTTTCTAAATGAACAGTAGAAAAATTAATTGGAATTTAAGTAATAGTTGAACTTTAGAATATTTGCGTAAGGGAGGGCACCCAGTTTTTAAAATTAATTTTCTATTCTTTATAATTATTAAATTTTATGATTATCGT
>NC_051407.1:31308928-31309326 GCF_015228065.2 Penaeus monodon
ATTGGAAACCCAACAAGTCGTGTTCAAACAAACGGAGTAAATTCAGATTTATCGCATGTCGGTCTTTTAAGGTTGATATTAATTCGACCAAAATAGTGATTATGCCAAAATTAAAGAATATACCAGTTTTCATTATACCAATTAAGTAATGCATGGGCAGTCCAAGTCATGCTTCAAAAGACGAGATTGGAAATAAACCCTCAAAATATTGAGTAATACAGCGCATTCACACCGACCTTTAGATTAAGATCAAACAGGACCTTCTAAACTGGCTCCCTGTACAGTCTGGAATCCCGTTATATCGAGTCAAAGAAAATCACAAGACTAATCGAAATCCACGGCCCTTTCGCTCAACTGTTATGACTTTTGGAGGCCACCTGAAAATAAGTAAAATTTCG
>NC_051407.1:31309611-31309952 GCF_015228065.2 Penaeus monodon
GCGTGAGTGTATGTTTCAGGAAAGAACAACTTTTTTTTGGCTTAAATGTATAAAATCAAGCATTTGTTCCGTTATAATTATGCGTATAAACCAATATTGCATGTCACCAAATAGAACTTTGCCCAAAGTTATGTCATCATACATGAAAATTATAAGAAATTGCATTGGACAGTGATATAAATTTCAACCTTATTTCAAGTACTCGCTTCTCATTAGCACATTATAATGACAGGCATACAGGTTAAAACGCACATCAAGAAGTTTTCTTTTTTTGGTGTTGTGATGTGTGAAAACCAGATGATCCAGTGATCCCACTGCCAAAAAATAAAACAGATTTTTTT
>NC_051407.1:31309986-31310797 GCF_015228065.2 Penaeus monodon
GGTAAGTAGACAAGAATATCCTAACCCTTAGACCGTCTTTTCATCGTGTATAGAGGCTTTACCCACCACTGCAGTGTACCCACAATTTTACATCGTGACCCCTTTCACAAACGCGATGATCCCCCAGCTTCAAGCCATTTTCATTTACTTTCTGTCTTTAACAGCAGTTTTGAGACTAAGAAAAAATCTATTCCAATATTTATGCATAATTTATTTCCCTAATTTTCTTATCCTGTCTGTTTCTCTGTTTTTAAGAATCTGTACAAACATTATTTACCCGCCAGTGTAATATAGCAGCTGAAAACCACTACTCAAATACCGTAGCTATTCTGCAGAGGGAAAAATCGTGAACTGCGTATTTAAAAACTAAAAAGTGAAAACTAGGGACTTGACTGATGGTGGTGTGAGTGTGATATGTGTGGGGGGGAGGGGGGTTGTAGAGCTTACCTCACACTCATTGATTTACCTGGTGGTGGGCGTCTCCCCTTACCTGGCGTTATATATCTACTTATCAACCGTTCAATTCAACATACATGGAGTTCGCTACTTTTCTGTATGCCCCTCCTACTGGCACTCGAAAGACTTTACTTCCTGGCGTGATTTAACTATTATCAAGCGATCATTACCCTACACACCTGCTGTTCACTCTACATGCGCAGCGGGGTCGCGTACTTAGAGGCGCTCACAACTTATCGGTGCTGACATTCTTCACGTCACCTGCTCTCATTCTACTGTACTAGTGCTACCCTAACTATATACGATATAACCTGGGCCCAAGGTAACCTTGCTCCTAATGATGGATTACACTGGG
>NC_051407.1:31310845-31310948 GCF_015228065.2 Penaeus monodon
CTGGCACTCACATTATTATGTTACTTTCCCTGGCACGCACATGCTCTACTTTACTTTACCTGGCACGCACATGCCTACTTTACTGAACTGGCACTAACATGCG
>NC_051407.1:31311018-31311797 GCF_015228065.2 Penaeus monodon
CTGGCACTCATATATTCTACTTTACTAATAACGTTCCCTCCCCTTCTCATAGCGATCCCGGAACGCATAAGTCGATCCAAGCCGAATTTTTTTCACTGTGCTGGTACTTTTTTCCGGTACCTTTGCAATAGTGTCCCGACATCGTCCCACCGTACTCAACAATCTGAAACCGTTTAGTGAATGGTTTGTAAAATGTTTTCACTATTTTTATTAAGCGAGCAGTCTCATTTTTACCGCTCTCAGTTCAACCCGACCTGGCTAGAGTTTCAACATTATCGTGCCAAAAAAAAATCCATCAAAACGCAAGAAATAAACTGCCGTTTCTCGCAGTGATTGATTGGCAGTGCAAAGCCCTTTATGAGACGGCTAGGAACGCTTGAGAACGGAGGTAGACGTTGGAGTGGGGGTTATTAGACTTATCAATAACAATGATGATACGCGGAATAATAACAATAATCAAGAACGTATAATTACAAAGCACACATTCAACGCACGTGCATACAAACATGTGTCGCGCAGCTACACGTGTAATGACAAAATTCATTATGTTAGTTCACTATGAGTTGATATATAAAACTTTTCGTTAAATGATACAGGCATGTACAATAATGTGTGTGTAAGCGAGAAAACGAAGAATATAAGTGGGGATTTTCTAATTATCACCGTCCCATAGTGATGAAGATAATTAATAAAACAAAATATTTAGCAGCATCAGAACCGTACAAAGAGACTAATAAACAATTAATTCACAACAATAAAGCAGATAAAACAAAAGCCTT
>NC_051407.1:31311860-31311951 GCF_015228065.2 Penaeus monodon
GAATAGGAAATTAAAATCGATACTACAGATAATATGATATGGAAATGATCCCACTGGTACTACGAATGTTATCCAACAAAATGACAAAAGC
>NC_051407.1:31312034-31312146 GCF_015228065.2 Penaeus monodon
TATTATGGAGATGGTGTTATATGTTTAAAAAAATGTTAAGAAAGAAAGGTATAGACTTTAAGTTCCGACGATGTGCGTAGTATTTAATTATTAAACAATGTCAGCAGTCTAT
>NC_051407.1:31312552-31313279 GCF_015228065.2 Penaeus monodon
TATCGCGACATCACTTTGTGAAGTGTGAAGTCCTCTGCGCATTGAAAATTTCTCTTATCAAAATGGGAGCGTTATTTAAGATTCAGAAGACCGGTGAGGACGTGAATGCCCCCTTAACGATAAGGTTTTGATTTGTAAACATGAGGTGTGGAATCTATGGATTATATTACTCTTTAAGTCTAATGTTAATAAAAACTATGATTTGAGTGAATTCTGAGCTGATGTTTGATTTAAAAGGGAGATATTGATTAAAAAATAAACTAATGTCAGGGATTTACTCTAGATGTATGTCAGTGTGTAAGATTATGTTGGGTAGATTTTATGAATAGCAAGTAGGCGAATTAAGAGATATTTTAAGTGGTGTTCATTCATTTCAGGGAGGGTTGACAGTGAAACACTTTAATACTAATGTGACATTGGATTAACTGTTAAATTACTGCGCACCGTCTGAACTTAAAATCTATAAACCGTCTTTATCAATATTATAACAAATGAAGTGATTATGTTTTTTATTCTTACAAATGTGTTTCTGGATTGCTCGTTGTAGATGAGGGGAAATACTGGAAAAAATGACTGTAATTTGGCCATTCATGTGTTCTCTTTCATGGAATTCAGTGTGTGGCATGCTTCCATTACAATAAATACTATTACAGGTTGAACAAAATAAAGCATGCACCCCATGGAGTCTTTGGAACATTCCTTGTATGGCTTAAGCATAAAAAATAGG
>NC_051407.1:31313531-31313845 GCF_015228065.2 Penaeus monodon
TTCGTTAAGGATATCAAGGCATGTCAATATGTATTATTGTTAATGTAGTAATGATACGCACAGGTTACCCAATCATAAGAAAGTAAAGTTCAATGAATGCAGAAAAACCACTAAGATAGATAGAGGGAAAAAGCACCGGAAGAGAGACTTGCAAACTGCTGTAGGGAGTCATGCAAGCGTCCTTCTCGATAAATCCCTCCAGGGGAGTCGTGCAATTTTGCATTTCAGCCAAGCAATGTAAACAACTAAGAGGTTGGATATAATGGAATGTTTAGAAAAAATAAAATCTAATACATTTTAGCAGTTTAATAAGT
>NC_051407.1:31314400-31314849 GCF_015228065.2 Penaeus monodon
AAATGTTGAGGCTTGCGGATGCTGCAAGGCCAAAAAACACGGCGGAGGTGGATCGGGCTGCTTGAGACGCCAGGGACAAGGTGGAAACGCAGACCTGTGGGGATGCGAGCGCATTTGCTGCAGGGCGATTTGCAGAGACTTACTTTGAGGGAGACAGGAGTGGTAGCGTAAGTTTTGGAAACTTGATTGCTGCTCTTAGTCTTCAGCGCTGTCCAAAGTCAAGGTGCATTTTGGCTTTTGATTTCGTTAAGTAATGTTTTTTTTTGTTAAGTTTTGATTTGTCTGCCTTCATCGTTTTACATTTGTAATGGTGGTATCTCGAGAACGGAGCTGGGGTTGTGAAAAGTAAGGAAGGAATTTGAAATTTATTAATGATGTTCTGGCACACCATAGTTTTGTACCATCAATATTTTCGTTCATCTTTTCAGTTTATTGATCATAGTTTCAAC